>NC_056729.1:369287378-369383547 GCF_019279795.1 Protopterus annectens | reverse complement strand
AACAACATACACACCGGTTCAAGGTTCATACTTTTTGTGGGATGGCCCAACTTTCCGGTTTGGCATTATTAGCTTGTGCAGGCCCCAGACTTTTTACCCTTTTTGGTGCAGAATGCATGTGGATGTGGTGGAGCCCTACAGTTGTGACTGCAGTGTGTGGGTATGTGTGTACACAGTTCAGTCATCTGTGATGCCTACACGGGGTATACTTGGCAGCCCCAGACTGTACAGTGCAGGTGGTACGGCTCACTGTGTCCGCCTGCGGCCACATGACCCGTGCCTGCCTGGGGTCGCACGGGCACTACCGGGTGGAGTTATAGAGTGGCCACTCTCCGATGACACATGTCCGCTGGAAACGTGTCCACACTGGGACCGTCCAGGGCCACGTCCATGTGGCCTGCTGTGTCCTGGTGTGGTTGGTGTAGCAGCAGCTGCACTGCTGCTGCTACCAGCACTGTGTGGGTGGGCATGGGGGGTGGCATGCACACGTCGACCTGCACTTGGTGGTGTTACTGGCCTACGCCCACGTGCCCTACGCCTCACCCCTACCAGGTGTTCCAGCACGGACAGCTCACGCTCACGGATGGCCATGCCTCGGTCGAGGATCCCAGCCATCTCACCTAATCTCCTATCCAGAACATCGGCAAGCTGCTGTTGGGCATTCGCCAATGACTGGATGTTCTCATTTAAGGAACAGATTGCGGACCTCTGCAGCCTCTGCCCTTCCTGGTTCTGCCGTTCGGCACGTGCCTGCGCCGCCATTACAGTCTGAAACATGCGTCTGGTTATACCAGCTGCTGCACCACTGTACGGCAGGTGTATGTCTAGCAGTGCTCCCACGAGCAGCACCTGCCACATGCCTGTGTGGCACTTCACCAGTCATTACACTGGCAACATGGTGTGTACCTGCACCTTCTGCAGCCACCACACATTCCTGCTCGGTGCCAACAGACGCTGACTGTCCGTCATCTGTGGGCAACGGTGTTGTGGTATGTGTCGGCATCTGAACCGTGTGCGGGGATGAAGGGGACATAAGTGTGATGTTCTCCAATGGCACAGTGTCTGCCTGTGACGACCCTGCCTGTGCCTCATGCACATGGTCATCACCGCTAGTATCTGTGGGGACACTAGCATCAGATGGACCGCAGGAGGGGAACGCACCTACAGCACCTGTGAATACAAAGACATACCGTAAGTTACATTACACACACGCAGACACACACATAGACACACACACACGCACACACTTGCGGACACACACACGCTGGCATACACACGCGGACACA
Source organism: Protopterus annectens (assembly GCF_019279795.1). Taxonomy (NCBI): domain Eukaryota; kingdom Metazoa; phylum Chordata; order Ceratodontiformes; family Protopteridae; genus Protopterus; species Protopterus annectens. The sequence goes on along the minus strand of NC_056729.1, from coordinate 369,382,261 downwards.
CACACATGCAGACACATCATGCATGTGATATTGCAGGTGGCATGCAGCATTCCCACACCACAGCCCAGTGAATGCAGCCCAGACATTAATAGTGGCAGTATGCATACTGCCCTGGAGTGCACACTACATCAGGCAGGTGTCTTTTAGTAGGCTTGCAGTACACACATTCATGGTAGTTTGCATGCATCACCGTGATACACCGTGTGGCCACGGGCGGGTTAACAGTACAGATGGCTGGCATCACTATGTCATGTACACCGCAAACATGTGCGGTATCATGTGGACATGTGACAATGGTGTCCCACCACATGCACCACATCACAACGGATGTCACAGTGCAGTGTTATGTGTACAGTCTACAGATAGAATGCATGTGTAACAAGGATGTCTGTGCAGGTGTGGTTGGTGTGAGCTGTGTACATAGCTGTACAGTGGGGACGGGCACTGTCCCACTGCGGCAGCAGGACACAGGTATGTTTCTGCAATGCGTGACCTGGGCGCATTGCCATGTCTGCAAGTCAGTTCTGCTGTTCAACAGCACGTATATGTTGAACATTGGTGGCACCTCTAGTGGCTGCAGACAGGCATTCCATTTCTCTGGTGTACCACATCGGATGTCCAGGGGGTCCACTACAGTGATGAGCCCACTATGTGTGGACAGGGTGCAACGGTGAATACCCACTGCGGATGTACTGTGTGGCAACATGCCTGTAGGTATCACCCATGGCCATGTTTGTCTGGTTCATCGACAATTGTGTGTGATGGGCATCGTGCACACAACCCTGTGGTGACCCATGTGACATACTACCGTAGTAGTCTGCGGTGTCACATTCCCTAAGGCTATGCAGACATTGTGGATGTCTGCTATGTCGTGCATAGGTCATGTCATGGTGTGACAATGTTGCGGACAGACATCCACGTGCATGGGACATGTCATTTGCCATGTCTGGCGTGTGCACCCAATGCAGGGGCATAGGTCACAGTGGTAACACCTGTGTTCTGGACAGGTCACAGCTCACTATGTGGTACTGTGTGCATACCGCAGAGGCATACCGATGCATACTACACATGCAGCCATTGTGGAACACCTCCACCATTGTATGCATAGCTGACTGCACATATCACACCAATGGGTTATGTGGTTGCATGCCGGTCTATACTAATGGTTGTATCTACTGTACATGGGTGGTGTGTGTGTCGGGTGGTGCAACCTGTATACCGTGACTGGGGCACACCGAGGTGTGCATGTCATACCTGGACACATGGGGAATATCGATACACCGTATCATGCCTTTTACTAGCAAAAGTCTTACCTGCGACAGACCCATGTCTGTGCGACACGCCAGATGTACCTGTATAGGGACGACACAAAAGTATACACATTATCCATTACTATCACCACGGTAAGCACTGTGCATGTCACATCATGCACCTGTGTGTTAGCATGTGCTATGCACATGTCTGCAAACACAACATAGTATACTGTAGTATGCATCTTGTGTGGCCATATACCTGGCATGTGTTGCTATATTATGTGTTATACTATGACACCCACTCCTACGTCGCTTATCATACAAACATGCAACACTGACTTACCAGGCAGCTCCAAACTCGTTGGTTGGGAGACACCCACCTCCACGATGGATGCGAGGGTTTCAGCATGTTGTTCCATGGGTGTCCCCAGACTGGCCAGGAGCTCCTCCGTCGGTGTGAGTGGGGGCTGGGTTGGTGGCCCACCACCTGTCCCACCTTGTTGTCTGGCGATTGCAGCGGCACGCTGTCTCGCATGCCGAATTAGGTCTGTGCAATGCCTGCGGATCTGTTGATATGTGCGGTTGTGGCCGCCCAGGTTGTTCACCCTCCTGCGCATATCCTGCCACATGTCTTCACGTTGTTGTGCCTGCAGTGGCACGTGGCTGAACAGGATGTCATAGTTATCATGGAGCAACGGTATTATCACCTCATCTTCCTGTCGGCTAAAGGCAGGCAGCCGGGAACGTGGCATTATCTGTAAGACATAATGATGGTGACAGGTCACATTTACACTGCTGTGCTGGCATACTGCTGGACATACATTGCTATGACATGTACAACATCTGCACAGTAATCTCTGCGATGCATCATGGCAGTGACACAGCCGATGTGTTGCCGTCACACCATTGAGCAGTGGGTGTCATATCATATCTGTGTGTCACCTCATCACACTGTACACGCACCATGTCCCTGTGTGTCCCACCAGTGGCCCGTGGATAGACAGACCCCAACACAATGTGCAGATATGATATGTGCACAGCACATCACTGATGCCTACTGTAGAACAGGCTTACTGTGTGCACAGTACATCTGCACCACCTCCAAACTCAAATACGTTATGTGCGAACCACACCAATAGTGCAGGCATGCCACAGGCGGATGTGCACACATCTGTGTATGCGTCTGTGAATGTCTCCGTCTCCGCATAGCAGTATAGCTGTGTGGCGTTGTGAACAACATAATGAATGGGTTGTATGTGTGAGGGCGTCATGCGTGTATGTCCAGATCGGCGATACCATCAGTGCCCCTGCTATGTGAACATCCTGTCCCCATACATGGATACCTATGGTGTGCCCAACACCGTTTCCCGTGGGAGGGATGGCGGTGTGCAGTGCACCAGCAGACATGGGGGTGGCAGCAGGCACTGGATGTAGACATATGGTACCAGCGTCAGTCCAGGCAACCATCCATGTGCGGGATAGCAGTGTGTGGCCACATACAGCAGTGTGTTGATCAATATCGCGGCACATAGCACCTGTCAGGGTTAAAGTGTATGCATGGATGCACGTACCTGCGATACTGCATACCCAGACACACCCACCAAACCGGCGTGCATTCACCTTGCATAAGGCCAGTGTCCACACCATGATGATAGACATGTAATGTCCATATACACATAGCAATGACATATGGAATGGACAGCCACCCTGCCAATATCATTACCCCCAGGTGGATCACATCCCAGTGCCATGTATGTGGCATACCTGCCATACCATGCAGCCCTGTAGCAAGGCTGCACATGCTATCACAGTCCTACATGGTGCAATGGACAAAAGGCAATGTCACTATCAACCATCCACAGCAGTAATGTGGCGGTGATGCACCCTGTGGTATTACAAGTGCTGTGTATTGCTGTGGCCAACGTGCGTGTGCACATGCTATGCATGACCTTTCCTGCTAATGTGACATGGCTACACATTGTCCCATGTGTATCACATGTGCAACACAGGTGAGCCGTGGCAAGTTGTCCATCTCCCGTACAGTGCTGTGTGGATGTACATGGCACAACACATGCATGTGCAGGTGTCCATGTGTATGTGTGCAGTGCCACCGCTGACGTTCATAATAGCCGTGTACATGATGTCTAGTGACATATACACAGCATCCAGGTGAACAGTAGAACTGTTGTCACATGGGGACCCGTGCCAACTGATATGGACACAGGTGCAGGCAGGTACACATGTCCATAGCATGGATGCAGACGCACATGCCCCACAGGCAGTACCATGTGATGTAGGTAGGGGGGCATTGCTTGTGTACTGCACCTGTGTCCATATCAGTTGGCACGGGTCCCCATGTGACAACAGTTCTACTGTTCACCTGGATGCTGTGTATATGTCACTAGACATCATGTACACGGCCATTATGAATGTCAGCGGTGGCACTGCACACATACACATGGACACCTGCACATGCATGTGTTGTGCCATGTACATCCACACAGCACTGTACGGGAGATGGACAACTTGCCACAGCTCACCTGTGTTGCACATGTGATACACATGGGGCAATGTGTAGCCATGTCACATTAGCAGGAAAGGTCATGCATAGCATGTGCACACGCACGTTGGCCACAGCAACACACAGCACTTGTAATACCACAGGGTGCATCACCGCCACATTACTGCTGTGGACGGTTGATAGTGACAGTGCCTTTTGTCCATTGCACCATGTAGGACTGTGATAGCACGTGCAGCCTTGCTGGGCAGGGCTACATGGTATGGCAGGGTATGCCACATACATGGCACTGGGATGTGATCCACCTGGGGGGTAATGATATTGGCAGGGTGGCTGTCCATTCCATATGTCATTGCTATGTGTATATGGACATTACACATGTCTATCATCATGGTGTGGACACTGGCCTTATGCAAGGTAGGCTGCACGCTGCTTGGTGGGGGTGTGTCTGGTGCATGCAGGTATTGTGCATCCATGCATACACTTTAACCCTGACAGGTGCTATGTGCTGCGATATTGATCAACACACTGCTGTATGTGGCCACACACTGCTATCCCGTGCACATGGATGGTTGCCTGGACTGACGTTGGTACCACATATGTCTACATCCAGTGCCTGCTGCCACCCCCATGTCTGCTGGTGCACTGCACACCGCCATCCCTCCCACGGGAAACGTGGTGTTGGGCACACCATAGGTATCCATGTATGGGGACAGGGATGTTCACATAGCAGGGGCACTGATGGTATCGTCGATCTGACCATACACGTATGACGCACCCCTCACACATACAACCCATTCATTATGTTGTTCACAACGCTGACACAGCTATACTGCTATGCCGGAGACATTCACAGACGTACATACACAGATGTGTGCACATCCGTCTGTGGCATGCCTGCACTATTGGTGTGGTTCGGCACATAACGTGTTTGAGTGCGGCTGGCGCAGACCTACTGTGCACATGTCTACACAGTAAGCCTGTTCTACAGTAGGCATCAGTGATGTGCTGTGCACATATCATATCTGCACATTGTGTTGGGGTCTGTCTATCCACGGGCCACTGGTGGGACACACAGGGATATTGTTGAACATATATGCATGCAACCCTGTACTGCTGTACCGCTAGCTTCTCGGGTGCTAATGTGTCATAGACATGCACACCGTACCCAAACATGTGGTAGTTGGTTGCCACCCGTACCCATCTCCTCTTGTGGGTTGCTATCATCCAACACCCTCTTTGTATTGTATGTTCAGGCTATGCACCTGTGTGGGGCATGTATGCATGCAATGCAGTACTACGTGCCTTTGCACCCATCGCAGAACAAGTCACACAGGTACACTGGCAGCCGTACACTTCACAGCTTGGTGACGGCACAACACATGTTGTACACACGTAACACATGTCCTGTGGGACATGGTCAAATGTACAGGCATGTCCAACAGTCACATGCCACTGCTACCCCTACATGATGGCTATGCAGGACATGTGGCGGTACAGCAACTGTCACATGTACACAAGCAATGCCCCCCTACCTACATCACGTGGTACTGCCTGTGGGGCATGTGCGTCTGCATCCATGCTATGGCCATAGATGACAGTTGTACATCGATATGTGCAACATACCTCATTGGGTGTTCTCATGTGTGCATGTTCAACATGTCAACGCATTGTTTGTGTCTGTCAGACACTCATTGTTGTGCATGGTTTACATGGCAGCCATGGCGTACTGTGTGTGATTCCAGGTACTTCATTGGGCTACCAGCATTGTACATTATCACAGCATATTCCAGCCATCACGTAGCCATCCTAGCTGACACTGTTATCCGGCCAGTGGGAGGTGTTCTGCCATGTGCACATATGTCACACAGTACGAGGGTGACTGACACACATTGTCAGGACAGGGTTCGGACTGCTGTGGATGTGTGTGATGCTGTCGACGACCATGACTGTGCCAGATGGTGACATCTGGATGTGTAACATTCACAACACACACCTACCTTCACGTAGCAACACATCATCCACAACAATGGACATCCCTGCATGAACACTGTGTGCAGTATGTCTGTATGACCACTGCAGGCACCACTGGTAGCCACCAGCATGGCTGCCAACAGCAGCAGTGTGTATCCTGTGTGAACATGGGTTACACCATTCACAACACACCTGTGTCAGATGGCCCTGTTGTGGGTCACAGTGCAGTTCCACACATCATGTAACAGTATACATCATGCACCGATATGTTGCAGACATGTGAACGGCTGTGCAACTCAACATATGCACACATGACACATCACCTGGTACAACGTGTCTGTCGTACCACACGTTATTGTGACCACCCTGTGATGACATTGTACAGGCTACGTGGACTGGGACATGTGATGGCTCAAAGGTATATTCACCTTCCGGGTGTGTGTCTAGCCAGGTGTACAGTAGGCAGTGGTCTGCACACGGGGATACTGTACATTGGCTTCTCTGTCACTGCGACTGTTGACTATGCTCATACTGTACTTATACAGGCATGTGGTATTTGTCCAGTATGACAGTCGTAGTCAACCACACTACTGTGGCACACGTGACCTGCAGACATCTGCCTAGGGTGTGGGGCCCACATGTACATCTTCACATGCTATGCTGCCTCTGCAGCGGTGTCACATGTCTGTCTCCAGCAGGGCTGTCACAGGCAGGCACGGCATGCAGTGATGTGTGACAATGCTTGCACCCTCCACTGTGCTGCACACAAGCACTGCACACACAGTAAGGCACGCATGACATTTATCTACGGTGCCTGGGACCTGCCTCCATGCTCTGCACAGCACACTTGCCAGTCCAGATTGTACACAGATCATAACTCCCAGGCACATACCTAGACTGCAACACACACAGGTGAGGGGATCCCACATCACACAATGATTTACACACATACTGTATATTTTCCGAACACAATGCATCATAGGTACTCCATGTTCGGATACCCATGTTTGTGACCGCTGGACACATTGTGACACGCAACAGAGAGTACATTGTACAACATAGGTTACATGCTGGCTGTGTTGTCATACTGTACATTGCACCTCGGACAGTTGCTACTGCCATGTGCTGCCTGACAGCAACCCACACTTCCCTAGTATGGACTCCCATGTACCCACACATGCTTGGCCATGCACTACACATAGCTGGGTGAAACATTACACAACACATACCATACCTACACTACCCTCGGCATGCACCATACCTCCATGTGTCTGTGTGTTAACCTACGGATATCCCCCCTCTGGTAGATGTACATATATGCTTCGCGGCCCTGCTAGCCACACCCTGGACACACACCCATCGCAGCATACATGGTACATGTGCTCAATGGCCGGTACTACTGACATCTGCTGATGGGGGTGGTTAATGGCATGGCACCCCGGCAGCTGGACAGTATACGTGGCTATGCTGACACATATCACAGTGCACTTCCGCTACATGTACGCAATGGTAGGGACCATGCTATTCCACACAGAGACATGGCGGTACTGGCCTTTTCACAGACACCATGGTGGTATTCATGTTCCACGCACATGTGCTGTATGGGCGCATGTGCAGGCTGTTGCACGGTGGGTATATTCAAATGTGTGGGGTGCATCACTTGACAGTCATGGTGGGTCCTCGTGGTCCATCACATGCTCCACAGCTAGCTACCTACACATGACCACCGTACATTGCAGTGTGGGCCCTCACGCAGTGTGGTGGTATGTCTGTGTTGTTTGGCTACATCCACATTCGATGTAGCATACAACACCCAGGCATTGCCAACTGAGATGTTGTTGGCAACATGCCAGCCAACGGGGTACCTACCAACAATACACACTCTCACTCACTACAGGATTCCAATCCATACATGGACATTGCATTGTCCCTGTGGACACATACATGGTACTGCCATGCACACGTTATGTCCTAGGACACTGTCCCAATGTCACCTCCAATCTCCCTAGCTGTTATGTCCCACCAACCTGGTTGGTATGTGTCTCTGCAGCAGCCCACTGAATTAACTGCTAGCCTATTCATGGACGTTGTGTACGTTGACCACCACACTACTGCATCTATCACACTACACATGGGTGGTACTGCATTGCACATGTGGGACTGCATTCGTACACCCATGACTGGACCATTCAGTATGGCACTGGGGCACATCCTCACATCCGTGGTTCACACAGTCATTGATGACCTCCATGCCTTTACTGGCACCCTTGTTGGGCCTCTGTGTGCCACAGCACGCCACATCCACATGCTGGCCACATGTCATACCATCGCATGGGTGGTTGGTGTGGTACAGAGGGTAACAGATCAGACATTATCCCACATTGCCCTTCAGCACCATTCCACATTCTGGTATTGCCAATGTACACATCCACCATCACATCATACCCTGTGTCTCAGGATGTTAGGCTATATGACTCCTGGACAGGTCACACAGTGGTGCAAGCATATCATGCTACCTACTACATGTCAGGTACATGTGGCATTACACAGTCATCAGTCATGTGGCCCCTGAAGTTCACTATTTGCTTACATACACAACATGCTGTCACAGAGTACTGTCCATGCCTACATATCCCACATCTACATACCTGGCAGCATTCGAGCTCCACCAGCTCATACTACTAACAACCATACAGGTGTCGGTGTGGCAGATATATCGTGTAGATGTCATTGCGTCGGATACATCACACATGGTGCATACACATCACCTTTGCATAGCGACAGTCATCCACTGGGTATCACATGGGTATTGTCCCCATACATGCATATCACATTGTACATGGTTGCTGTACACACATGCCCCACATGGTGCTGTGGTTGCCATATTCCACTGTGGCGTGGGTACACATCTGCAGGGCCACACATATCTGTACTGTGTGTGTTGCTGGTACATTGGTAGCCTTTGTACCTGTGCCATACACACATCTACACACGGGAAGGGTTACAATAACACATTCGTGGTGTACCTTCCACAACGGCTACAACTTTACATGCCATGGTATAGTCATGCCGTGATGTATACCAGGCTCAGACAGTTTACATATGCAGATGACAGACAGGGAACACATCTGTACTCATCTGCATACCACTTACACAGGGGTGTCATCTACTCTGACATGGGCCATGTCCTCCGCATTAGTGATGCATTTAGTACTCCTACATGGCATTTGCAGTGGGCGGGGTGAATGAAGCGCTCCTACATATGTGCACACATGCCACGTTGCTTAGCCTGGGCTTCTGTGTTACCTCCGCAGACTAGACACACACCATGCTGTGGAACGTAGGTCCTGTGCACATCCAACAGGGACACACTGTGGCACTGGTCATGTGATAGCTCCCTTGCTGATAGGGTGACACATAGACATGGTACCACCACAGCGGCAGTACTGTGTAGACATGCAGTTGACATCCACCTCTGCTGTTCAGTGGACACTACCATGGGGAGGTGACACTACTGTGTACATTGCACGTGTTTACACATGGACCTGCCGGACGTCATTGTTGCACACATTGCACCTGCTACAGATCGTTTGGACATGGTTACTTGGTGTTCCTTCCATTTCGGGTGGCTATTCTGCTACTACTCTGTCCCATATGTGCAGGCCATACATATCCTGTTAGTGTACATAACAGTAGGCCATACCTCCATTATGCATGCTATGCCTGTGATACTGTGTATGATGTCTGAACATATCCATCATGACAGCTTTACATTACACATACTTGACATAGTAACCCCTACTGCGAGGCATACGTGCACGTCATGCGCACATTACGTATGACATCGACGGTATATGCCCAAACACATGTGTGCTGTGACAGTATACATACATGTCCTATCCCCTGCTGTGGCACTTCCTTGTTGGACATCCACTGCCAGCATCGGCGTGGGTGGTGGCATTGTTCTGTGTTTTGCCCCCCTATGGCAGCCCTTGGCTTATCCCGGCTGTGTACATGATGTCCCACTGCTGTGCACACGGTGTCCACAGTCGTTGGTATACTCAGCGGGTTAGCACTACATAACCACATTTCACCACTCTCTGCTTTATGGACAGGTATCTTTACTTACAAACACCGTTCACATACAGTGCAGCTTCGTCATACATATCATGCGTTACACACCAGTACATCTCGTGGGTTCTACATACCTTTCCTGTATTGACTTCCGTATTCCGTTCGAGTCTCGCTAGATACTTGATTCTCACTCTAGCCGTTTGTTTGGATTTGTTCGGTATGAACATACAGTTTGAATATCCTAGGAGTCTTCCTTATATCCGTCGTCACCTGCGACATGTGGGTTCATGACACCAATAGCTGTTCCTCGGTGTGTACTTATGCGCATATCACCTGTGCATCTCCTCCATTCGTACAGTACGCGTCAGAACTAGGGCATGGTTCATTCCTCGGCTGGGCGTTGGTTCTTTGCACTACCTTCGTGGGGATGGTATGTATTGTGTTATGTTATGTGTGACTGCAGCCACTATGTGTGGCGTCAGGTACACTTCGCTGTGGTGTTAGCCGTGGATTGTGTGTGTTGGGTATGGTATTATGTTCGACATGTGGGTGCCCCTGTCCTAGTGGCGTCTGTCGATGGCGTTTTGCATTCGGATGTGTAACATAGCTCTTGTATTCCTTTACACAACGGATGCAGGTATGCATCCGCTGCTGATAGTGTTTCCCACGCGAGATGTTGCGGTTATGCCGCTGTCATTGACTGCCTGTATGTTTTTGCTGCTATTACGGCTTGTATCCCTTTGATATGTGCGATGGTGTATATCGGCGGATGTGGGTGACGGGTATGGGTTGTGGGCCTTGCATTTATACATACACGGTATGCTTGTGTGTGTGCTCCATCCCTGCCTGGGGAGCTGCAAGTTACCTGTCTGTTCTAGGAGTGTAGGTTTTGTGGATGTCGTCTGGTGTCGGTATCGCCTGCATGTGTGCTTCCTGCATGTATTCCTCCGTCACATCGGTAGTATATCTGCGGCTGTTCGTACGTGCCGACTATCTGTTGGCATTTTGTCACTGATATTTACGGTCAATGTGGTCCTGTACTTGAGACGGCCTGTGTGCTACCGGTTGCCACCTATTCGGGTGGCGATTGCTTGTTTAACACTCGTTGAACACACAGCGGTGTTTACGGGATGATACGTGGCCACGATCGGTGCCGAGGTAGCACATGCGTATTTACGCGGTACATGACTATTGATGTGCAATGTTGCCGACGTATCATTTTGAAATTAACATATCGGTGCCATACATATGGTCATGGTTTGTACATGCGTCCTTTGCATCTCATGTTGGCTATACTCCTGTGGTACATTCTGGGACATTTTCGCTTTGCATCGTTTACGCCGCCACGCCGCCTAGCCAGGAGGAGCTCTCAGTACTACTTTGTGGGTACTGCTGTACATACGCCTGTGGTTCCTATACTGTATGCCTACACATGTTATTCCACTCCGTCTGTCACATGTCACCTACATACACATTTTAAAGTGGCACACACATTACACTCGCACAGCGGAACACACGACACCCTCACCTCACACATACACATACTGCCGCTGTCGCAGGGATGGTTGCACACAGTACCTCGTTGCGCATCACCGGCGGCGGTGTCTACCTCCGCCCTCATATCCTAAGAATATTACCCGCACATGTCCTGTTACTGTACCGTGGCCTGGCGATCATCCCGACTCGCGAATATGCATTTAGGTAGGTTGACCTTTCCATGGGTGGCGTTCCCTGTTCTGTCCACCCTCCCGGATACTCGGGTTGTCGTTCACTATGTTTACTATGTAGAGATTTTGTGTCTTACTTCTCTGTCACCTTGCATCCCTGTGATTCCCTGTTTTACCTGTTGTACTTTCTGTCTGTGTATGTGTACATATATTTCTACGTGTGTAATGATATCTATCTCCATATCTGTGTATGCACATATGTACATATGTATACACCTTGCGGCGAACGTGGCAGCATACGGCTACACCGTCTGCTGTAGGACCCGCGTACGGTTGAGGTGTTGGCATTCCTTGCTCCGCTGGCTGTTGGGTGTGCAGTGTTTGGGTGCTACCTATGTTGGAGTCACACATGGGACCGCCCATACGGTACACATTACGGGCCATGTTTGTGTGCCATCCATTTCACTGTGTGTGCAGGTAGGGAGGTGTCAGTCCATGGGGCCTACGCTGTAAGAGTATGTGCTATACGTTCCCTCTTTGCCAAGGCATAGGCATATTGGGTACGCATCCGTCTGCCTACTGGGGCTGGCACAGTGTGTTCATGGCGCTGAACGTTCTGTGCCTGTGCTTGCCTTGGCAGTTGTGGCGGGCTTGGTGGCCCTACACCATTATGTCCCTGCAGCAGCTGTTTCCGCAGGATCATATTATGTAGCATTGCACATACTATGAATATGTGGGCACATGTGCCTGGAGAGTACTGCAGGGCTCCACCGGATGTATCCAAGCAGCGGAACTGTGATTTCAACATCCCAAACACACGCTCTATGATTATTCTGGTTTGTGCGTGTGCCTCATTATGGCGGTCTTGCATATGTGTGTGTGCATTTCTGATGGGTGTCATCATCCACGGCTCCAGTGCATAGCCAGCATCCCCCACAAGGTGTCCTTGTGTGATGTCCCCCCTGGTGAATACCTGATACAGCTGTGAGGCATGCCAGATATGGGAGTTGTGGTAGCTTCCAGGGCTGCCAGCACACACATCCATGATAATGCCCTGCGCATTGCACACGACCTGGCAATTGATGGAGGGGAATCCCTTGCGGTTTATGTAGCGTCTACCCTGCTCCCCGGGTGGTGACTTGATTTCTATGTGCGTACAGTCTATCGCACCCAGTACCTCCGGGTATTCTGCCACACGGTGGAAGTGGCGCATATTGCCAGCCAACTCCTCCTGAGATCTGGGGAAGTATATATACTCATGGGCATGTAGTAACATGGCATCCAGAAACTGATGTAGTACCCTGGATGCTGATGCCTGTGAGATGCCCATTATATCCCCGGTTGGTCTTTGAAAGGTACCTGTTGCCAGTATTCACAAGCTTACACATACCTTTGTGTCCACTGGGATGGGCTCCCCTCTGTTGTCTCTTGTTCTCATGCGTGGCCGGCACAGCTCCACTATTTGCTGTAACGTGTCCCTGTCCACCCTGTAACGCTCTACTATCTCCAGGTCTTGAAGCCCCTGGTAGGTTACTCTTGGTCTGAACACTCTCCTTCTCCTCTGAGGCCTACGGTAGTTGTCGGCACCCTCCTCCGCAACTCCGTCTGTCTCTGACACATGCCGATGCATCACGGCCATGGCGGCACCCAGCATATACATTTTAAAAGTTCCCCATGTGTTTACACCCTAAAGTGCGGCGTTTGGGAATACGCGCTGTGTGTTGTGTGCATTCACACTTTATACTGTTATGCTCTACACCCGGTGATGTCATTGGGTGTGTCTGTGTGGCCGTATCTGTGGATTATTTTCCGTGTTTTACCGTTGGCACTGCAATGCTGTTGCCTTTGGTGTTACATTACACTTGCCTGCATTGGTTTAGCTTTACACCTTACCTTAATGTTTCTGCACGTTGCACCTACTATTGCCTGGAGTGCATCCTGCAGGCACATGGCATATCATGCATTTTGTCTGCCGCCGCCGTTATGGTACCTCTCTACTTGGCTGTGCTGTATCGGTTCTTCGCTCTTTGCAATTCTGCTACATCCCCTACTTTCTTTGCATTCATATGCCTCCCCTTTCCCGTTTTGAGGCATTCTGCATGCAGAGTTGTCAGCTGCCGCCGATTGCCCTTCGTGGGTTGATTGGTGTTGATTGCTCATTACGACTCCAATTACACTGCTTCCGCATTTCCTCATATTCTCCGCATCACCTTCCTGTATCAGTGGTTGTTGACGGGGCGGCCGTCACATGACTGGGTTGGGGGACGTAGTCATCCTCGTGCACATGCATCTGTGCGTGCATTGTGTACTCTCAGTGCATCTATTTCCTCCCGCGCCGGTCCTGCTGCTGTGATGTGCATTGTACAGCCCATGTTTGCTAGGCTCCAATGTGCTTCCTCCTACAGTGGCACACCCCTCTGCGATTGACATGTATTCCCTCTAGGCCACTCCTCGGTGTATTACCGCTGCGCCATTTGGTACAGCCTTACGCCGGTGGGGGTTTTGCGATTCAGTATTATCTGCCTCATTTGCATGGCATTGACTAGTAATACATGGTTATGGTGCCAGACACTGCCGCCACTCCTTGGCAACCCTTGGGCTGTGGTTGTGGCTTTACATGCATACTATGGTGTATTGTGGCTGTGAAGCTGATATGTATTATACTGCTCTTTTATGACATTGTCATATTATTTTATTGTTCCACACCTTCCGCGGACATGTCCTGGGGTTCTGCTGTGGTTTCTGCGTACATACCATTTATGTCATTATTTACATTTTCTGCATGTTTTCTTTTGACATTCTCGGTGTCTTTCGCCATTGGCATGTTGCACCAGTATGACACCTGACGTTGACAGCCTTCCGTTACTGCTATGTCATGTTTGGATATATGTAAACCGTTTTTTTTGGTTTACATTGCCGTGCCCTTATGCTATGCTTGCGCCACTTCATGAATCGCTACATGCCTTCATTTGCATGGTGCAACACAGCGCATGGGGTGTTTAACATACCTACGCCGGAGGCGGCGCAACTCAGGCACACGCCGGTGGTGCACGTGGAATTGGATCGTACCTGAATCGCTCGGCGGCCATGTCTGGCGTTGTGGCACCTACGCCATGCGTGCGCCTGGCGCAAGGTTCATGAATCCCGGGGAATATTTTATTCTATTGACAATAATGAGCATGAGTAAAATGCTCATATACAAGCAATTCAAGGTTTTTTTTGGAAGCTGTTGACTGCATTTACATGACAGAAAATAGATACATCTTAATATATGTAATGTCTGAACCATATTAGCCAAAGTTTTTGATTTAAATGAATATTAGAACTTATTTTTACATACTTTGAATAAATTAATATGTAAATATGCCTTCCTTTTTTTTTCTCTCTCTCTTTCTTTCACTCTCTCTCCCTCTTTCACGTCATTTATTTCTCTCTCTCCTCTTGGTTCCTAATATCAAGATTATTTGAATGCTATTTGAATACAAGTGTATTATATTACATAGATGTATATAGTAGTATGAATAGTTTTTTTAAAAAAAAAAAAGTTTATTTTAGTTTATATGATGCTGTTTTATCAAATGTGTAGTCTTGACTTGCTAGATAATTGAATTGAAAGCTGTTAATTTAAGTTGAATATAACCAGTATTAAATTGATAAGGTGGTAGCTGAGGTACTGCTGCTTAGGGTAGGGGGTTAACTTGATTGGTAAATACTACTCTAAGTTGGAGTTTTTAACTCCAGGTTGGATGCAAGGTTTAATCCTTACATTATTTTCACTTGTTCATTGTTATATGTATATAGTTTTGACATCCACAATATATTTTGTACACTCATTGTCACTACAAACAAAATTGAATCCTATACAAAATCCCATAAGAGATTCAATAAATACAGCTATATTTAAAGGTACACCTAAAGGAGGAGATGTAACATTACTTATGTTGTTATTTGTTATTTTGATCATAAGATTCTTAAGTTTTAAAAATGCCAAATGACATCTTTAAAAGGAATTTCTTTAAACATTAATGGATTGAATAATCCGTGTAAAAGGGCAAGCCAAATAAGATACATTAATTTACATAAGGCCAACTTAGTCTTCCTGCAAGAAACCCATCTCTTGAAAAAAAGATATTGATAAACTAGCCACAAACAAATATACAGTATTGGTTAGTTCAGAGCACACTCAGAAAAAGAGGAGTGGCTATTTTATGGAATAAAAGTATGCCCATTCCTAAAACCATTAAGTCTTATCAGGATGACAAAGGAATGTTTTGTATGGTTACAATACAAATTAATGGGAAGACTTACACTTTAATTAATGTATATTGGATACCTGGAATTGGTATTAATACAGTGAAACATCATCTTGATAAGATCATATCATTCTCTATAGGAGATATTATTTTA
Source organism: Protopterus annectens (assembly GCF_019279795.1). Taxonomy (NCBI): domain Eukaryota; kingdom Metazoa; phylum Chordata; order Ceratodontiformes; family Protopteridae; genus Protopterus; species Protopterus annectens. Next base: position 369,366,368 of record NC_056729.1, on the reverse strand, counting down.
GCTGGTGACTTTAATTGTATACTACATGAAAGTGATACTACCACTATAGGAAAAGAAGAATTACATCTAATGCAAAACATTTAAATGATTTTGCTAATTCTTATCATTTGAATGATATTAATAATCAGATAGATTCAAAATCATTACCATACACCTTTTTTCTAACAGATACAAAACTTATTCAAAAATAGATAGGGTCTTTATTTCTAACCAGATGGTAACAGATTTAATTAATTCCAAAATCATTTCATGTCCTATATCTGATCATAATTAAATTGTTTTTGAATTCATGATAAAAATACTCATAATGTTCAGATCAAAAGGATACCAGCATACTTAACTCAACTAAAAGACTATAAAGAATATATACTTTCAGAAGTAAAACATTTTTAGACATAAATAATACTCCTGAAGTCTCCATTGTCTATGTTTGGGATGCCTTAAAATCATATCTATATGGACAAAGTATCAGATGGTATAATAATAAAAGGAAATCTTGGGATAAGGAATTGTTAGATATTCAAAGTAAATTAGACTCTTAAAAACATAATAATAAAGAAAATATTATGGACAAGAAAGTTATTGAAGAAATAAACAAACTGAATGAGAAATACAAAGAAATTTTAACTCATAAAGTTAAAATAACTTTAGAGAAATACAAGTTTTTGTCTTATTCAATAAGCCCCAAATACTTACATAGACTTAAAAATAAAACAAAAAGGTTGAATAAACAAAACCATATCAAAGAAATCCTTTCTCTAAGGAAAAATAAGAATGTTTCTAGTATACCAGAAATACTAGATGAATTTAGAAATCACTTTCACAAAATTAACCATAATAACATTAACATGGAACCTAAAGATAAAATAAAGGAGTTTATAACCACAAACATGAATAAAAAGCTTAATAAACAACAGATTAAACTATTGGACAAAAGTATTTCATATACAGAGGTTATTGCACAAATAAATAAGCTTAAATCAAACAAAGCACTGGGTAATGATGGTATTATACCAGAGATATATAAAATCCTTTCTAAAAGTACATATTCATTAATACATAAGGTTTTTATTTTGGCCCAAACTGAGTTAATAACCCCCCCATCTTGGCAATATACATTTATTTCGCCAATTTTAAATCCTAATAAAGATCCAACTAGATGTACTACATATCGGCCCATCTCATTACTTAATGTTGATTATAACATGTTTATGAGTATTTTTGCTGATAGATTGAAGACAATCATCCCCGGCATTATAGATATAGATCAGACAGGCTTCATTGTAAATAGAAATACTTTTGATAATATAAGAAGAACTTTAACATTAATTGATTTTGCAAATAGGAAAAAGAAAGATTTAACACTTATTAGTCTTGATATAAGTTCAGCATTTGATTCAGTAAGTTGGGACTATCTGTTTACCTTACTGAAGTGCACAAACTTCTCAGATGCATTTGTAAATCTAATTGAGCATTTATACAAAGGAACATTGGCTTATATTAAGGTAGGAACATATGTTTCACAAAAATACCCATTTTAAAGGTACAAAACAAGGATGTCCACTTTCTCCACTATTATTCACTTTAGTAATGGAGCCTTGGGCTAATTTGATCAGAAACAGTACTGACATAGAGGGTTTTGAAATAGATGAAAATACAACATCCAAAATTCAACTTTTGCAGATGATGTTCTAATTACATCAGCAGGATCTAATTCTTCTATGCAGTCTCTATTTGATAAAATGATGAATTTTAAAAGTATTTCTGGTTTAATATTCAATGAAGAAAAACTAAAATACTACCTATATATACACGAAAAATATTCTCATTAGTGATTTTACTAAATATGTACCCAATTCAGGTCAGATAACTTATTTAGGTATAATACCATCTAAAGATATTAAATCTATTATATATAATAATTATAATACCTGTTTTCTTAATATACAAAATCGTTTGAATACCTGGAATAATATGTTTTTACTATGGAGGAGAGACTTACAATTATTAAAATGATAATATTCCCCAAGATTTTATACTTAATACAATCAATAATACTTCCACCTACAAAAATAATTATCAAGAAACTGAATACACTAATGTTAAATTTCCTATGGGCACCTAATAGACCTAGGATTGCATTAAAGAAACATACTAATAGTTGGTCTCAAGGGGGTATTTCTTTTCCAGACTTTAATTTATATACTATCTCTTCTATTGTAAAAGTTATTACTTTATTAATAGATCAGTCATATGTCGCAAAATGGAAAGATTATTGGGAGCTAATTAGTATGCACTTCATGAAAATCTCCTTAACACATAAAATATGATTGTAAATAACTCCATGTTATAGTTACTAAAGGAATTTTGTACTTCACCTATTACACCTAAACATATGGTTTGTTACCCATTAAATATTATTATTAGCTATCGTAACTTTATATTCATGCACCCTAAGTATAGGGAATGGAATTTTATTATATTCTCTATAATGTATACTCAGGGTATGCTTTTGTCATCTACTTCTGAAGGAACTCATTTAGCTAAAGATAATGATCTAAAGTACTGGTATCAGTTGATATCTGATAATAAAGTTAAAAATCTAGATTTCTTAAAACAAGAATTTGATCTAAGAGAAACTTGCTGGTTAGAGGTTCAGACCTTTAGACAACATCTCATTAATAAAATAGATCTAATGTCTATAACAGTTAAAGAATCTATTCCAACACTGATTGATTACTTGATATTAAATTTACAACATAAAGTTTCTGATAAAGGTAAACTTTCATACATACATAAAATTATCAGACAAGAAACTTTTACAGTGTAGATACATACTGGAATTATTTCACTTCTATTAATGGGGACCCACCAAATCAACAAGATAAACAATATATATTGGAATCTGCCTATAGAACTACGTCTTCCATTGTCTGGAGACTTTATACATGAAAATTTTTACATAGATCTTTTATACACCTTTGATGATGAATAAAATAAATAATAAAGATAATCTATGTAAGAGATGTAATGTAGAAATTAATGCTGACTGGGCTCATATGTTTTATGACTGTATAAAATTGAAAGAATACTGGAAGTCAATTAATGAATTTTTGCAGGCTCTTTTTACAGATAATTTCATTATTTCTAAATCTCTTATATTATTCAACACACCTGTACCTCAAAGTGTTAAAAAGGTTAAGCTTCCCTTGTTATGGTCTATTCTAGCAGTGGCTAGGAAAATAACAACCAGAAATTGGATTTCAGATATACCTCCTTCGTTCAATGAATTTAAAAATGTTATGAATATAGTGTGAAATAAACACAATTAGGTCAAGAACAACTAGAAAAACATCTTATTATATTGTATGGGATAATTTACAAAATTTGTTAAAAAAATCCTAATTTCAATAGCATGGTATTTTAGTTTAATTAATTGATCTGATTGTAGTGGATGTCTTTGTAAATACTTTAGTTGTTTTGTTGAATGTTATAATCATATCTATTTTTAATTACTTGTATAAAATTGTTATGATATTTCTCTTGTATGTTAAAACAATAAACCTGTTTTGAAAAAAAAAAAAAAAAGTATTTTTACACCCCCCCTAAACAACACCTTGGCTATATATGAAAAAGTTGTTCTTAATGAGCTATATAAATATATGAACAAAGGTATAAAATATCAATACAACTTATGTTATAAAGAATATGAAATAATGAAACAAATTCAGGCCAGTAATAGTATTAGAATAATGAAGCCCGACAAGGGAGGGGGAGTAGTAATATATGACGTTGATGAATATAATAATAAAATTAATAGTATATTATTCAATTCAGGCAATTATGAAGTTACATCCATCAATGAAGTTAATATAGGGTATCACAAAGTAGATTTAATTTTAGAAGAAATGTTACTAGATAACAGAATTAACATTAGTTTATATGAATTTTTAAAGGAAGATTCACCCATCATCAGTACTATAGTGGGAATTCCGAAAGTCCACAAAAATATAGTAGAACCCCCTTTTTGACCCATCATATTGGGGAGCAAATCTAAAACTTTCCCTTTTGGTAAAGTAGTGGATGGTTGGTTAAAAACCTCGTACACTAAGATTGGTCATATTGTGAAGGACTCGTGGGATTTACTAGGGAGATTGGATAATCAATATATTACTGATGACTGCACATTATTTACCATCGATGTAGTTGATCTTTTTTCTAGCATCCCCTTAGAGGAAGGACTAACCAGATTCCAAAATAGTATACAGAAATATAGCGACATGGAATGGGACAAAATAAGTTTAATAATGGACTTCATGGAGGTAGTTTTGACTCATAATTATATTATGTTTCAAGGGGAATACTATAGGCAAAGTAAAGGAGTAGCAATGGGGGCTGCCTGTGCCCCCATGTATGCCAATCTATTCCTCTTAAATTGGGAGGAAGAATTCATTCTATCTAGTAAATGGAAATCTCATATAGCATGTTATTTGAGATTTTTGGACGACGTCTTTGTAGTGTGGAGGGGAAATGAAAGTACAATTAATGAATTTATAACCTATCTCAATACCAGATGTAAATATTTACGGTTTACATTCAACATGGACAAAAAGAGCATAGCATTCTTGGATACTAGAATTACAATAGGTGACCATGGATTCAAGTCCAATTTATATAGGAAAGAAACTTTTAGTAATGATTATTTAGAGTTTACAAGCTGTCATCCCCTACACCAAAAGAGAAGCATAATAAAAGGGCAATGTATCCGAGCTGCCAGAATGATCTCCCAGTACTCAGATATGGTGTTAGAAATAGAAAATATAGGAAAAATGTTTGAGGCAAGAGGATACCCGAAGGGCATTATTATGGACACCACAGAATACATTAAGAAAGAATGGGGGAAAAATATAAGCCAATATTAGGCTGAGCGAATAGTGGTGTATTAGGGCAAAATAGACCCTTGGACACAAATGATTTTACTAGAGCATGTATTATACAATATGCACCAGAGGTGAATGGTATTCAAAACATAATCCAGAATAACTGGAACATTTTAAAAACAGATGATGGTGTTTATAAGATAGTGGGAGATGGACCAAAATTTGTATTTAGAAATGGTAATAACCTCAAGGCAAGATCTGGGATGAAAAAGAGTATGGGTTGTAACCAACTGGACAGGGGAACGACTAGGTGTGGAAGGTGTAATCAGTGTAAACACATCATACCAGTTATGAGTATGACTCTGGAAGATCCCCATAGTACAACTATAAGGTTTTGAAAAGGTAATTGTAGGACAACACATGTGGTGTACTTGGCTAAGTGCACAAAATGTCCATGTTATTACGTAGGGATGACTGTTAAATGTCTGAGGAATAGAATATATGAGCATTACTATAGGATAAAAAGACAGGATACAAATAATGCATTATGGAGACATCTTAATGGTATCAGTAGCTGTAACTCTTTTGAATTTGGTATATTAGAATATATCAAATCCAATCCTAGGGGTGGGAATATAAAATTATCATTGAGAGAAAAGGAAACAAGATGGCAAATTAAGCTCGATGCTTCTGAATTTCCAGGGCTTAATGATACTATATCTATTAGGTCAATATTAGAGAAGTATAGGTGAGGGTAACACGAAGAATACCCAGATAAGCTATGCTAGAAGTAAAGACAGGTTAGTTCATTATAGGGGACTGCACAATCACAGCATTATAATTATTAGACATTTTAGATTTTTAATATGTTTAATATTTTGTATGTATAATTGTATATGTATTATCAGTAAACAGGTATTATTGGGTTATTATATATCAATTATATCTGATGAACAAGTTAAATACAAGTTTTAATTAAGACAAAAAATGAAAGAAACAAGTGATAGGTAGACCTTGTGGAATCATGCACTGAGCACTTTAAATTTTAATTAATTTATGTAAATTATTAAATTAATCAATTGGTAAAATACACATGCATTCAGTTTTTGAAAGGTTTAGGACCATATTTAAAGAGACTAATGGCTGTTAGTAATGGTTCTGATGAAATCTACTACAGTAGATGAAAGCGCTAAACCAGTTCTTGCTGTTATTTTAACATTTAAATAAAAGGAAAGTGGTTACATCTTCGCATGCATATTGCAGTTTACACATCTGGCATTGGTCAGCATTACCCTTATGTTTCTTACCACTTATGTTTTCTAGGGTGGTGGGTTAGTCTTTTTGGCCTTACCTACGTACGGCTCTATGGAGGTGGCAAAGGTCTTATCCAGTATCCAGACGCTCAGGGTAACAGGTACAAGCCATACCTGGCACAGCAGCATGGCTTGTCATGCATGACATCTCAAGCAGACAGACATTAGACCCTCTTGGACTGACAGCTGTAACTGTGCCACCTGTTAAAACTAATCATTCTGTGTTTGTACTGTGGCATCATTCTTGGTGAGGGTTGGATGCTGCAATCGGCCAGTGTCATACCAGCCTGGAGTACATACTCAGAGACATCATCCATGTCTCTTTTCATGTAGTCCAGGGAGGTACATCTCAGGTCATTCACACCAGCATGGACAATGAGTGCATCATATTTCTGCTTGCTTTGGGGTGACCTGCGTACTTGTGTTATGTGGCATATTGTGGCAGCCTACAGGCAGCTTACTGTACCCTTTCCGTTGTTCAGTCTGGTGAGTGGGACAGCAGTGTGTCTGCCTATACAGACACCTATTACAACTGTATCAGGCATGTTGTTTCTCCTTCTGGCCTGTAACTGTTTGGCACACCAGCTTTGTGTACTGTGTGTTGCATGTGCTATGTTTGGAGGTTGTGGTTGCTTGGGATCTGCTTTGGAGGCCTCTGTTTGTGTGGTGTGTTTGTAATTAGGGCCTCCGGGAATGTTTTTATGTGCTTATGTGTTTGGTTTACAGTTGTGATAGGTCTATGTGGGACTCGGTTTGTGGTGTATGTGGTTACCTTCTCCTCCTGACTAGTTTTGACAGTACTGAGTTGGGGGAGCTCAGCCTCTGGTTTGGATAAATGATTGCATCTCTCACATATATTTGTATTTATTGGGGGGGAGTTGTGGGTTGTCTGTGTACTTGAGGCAGGTGTCACATTGCCTCTGGATTCACAGATTCTACTTGTTGTGGCTAGCCTTAGTGGATTGTATGTGTGGACATATTTTATTGCCATACTACTGATCAGTGATTACTTCCCTTTTTATGTTTGCTCTATCATGTAGTAGCTTCCTCATTCTCTTGCATGGTTTGGTAATGGCTGGAGTCCAGCATGCCAGATGCCTGCGTGTATGGCAATGTGTCTTGTTGTTATTTGTCATTGCATGATCCAAGCATTCCTGGCTGTGTTCATGGAATGCCTGTATAACATGTTCTGTGGTGTGTCCCATATTCTGCACCTGCACAGGGCCTTTCGTGGATTCCACATCGGTTTGGAGGGGTGCAACCTATGCTTTACACATGTTTTTCACTGTGGTTTTCTGGCCAGGGACTGTGGTCAGGATGTGTATATCCAGTGTGATTACTCTATGGTCTGGTCTTACCAGTGAGGGATACACTTCTCATCTTGCCATCCAGTACACATGTTGTTGATTATCACATCCAGTATGCTTACCCCTCTTGTGGGAGTGGTATGTTGTTCCTGGGCATTTTGGTTTACGGATTTTGGGAACTTTTCTCCTACTGTGTTGGTGCTAGTATAATGCTCCCAGTGTATGTCTGGGTATTTTCAGTCAAGCAATATAATGTGGTTTGCGGGGCTTGATATATTCATGTATTCCAACATAGGCCAGGTGCAGTTCCTGGTATTAGGACAGTAGTCTACAGCAGGCTATACACTGGGAGGCGGTTTTAGTCATTGATATTTGACCATGGCTAATCCATGCTGCTTCTTGTTGTGGTACCAACATGGGTGTGTGGTTATCCTTGACATTTATTGCTAGTCACCCTCCTTTTGCAGCTTGTTACATGTTTTGCGGCTGTACAGCACAGTATGAGGTTTAACCTGGTAGTGTTAGGGTGCTGATGTGAGCCTTGACCCAGTTTTCTATTACAGGATTGATATCAACATTCTCCATACTGTGTGCGTTTACACTGCACGCATCTTGCTGTTTAGACTTCTGGCATTGGGTAGCATTACATCTAGGTTCCTATCCCTTGTGGTACCTATGAAGGTGGGTTTGTGTTTTGAGACTTACCTATTCAGGGCATGCTGTGGGTACTGACAGCCTTTGCCAGTATCCATGGGGCCTGGACTGATAGGTGCACGCCACCCCTAGCAGGTGGTGCATCATGTCATGCTCAGCATGTCTTCCCAGGCTGAAACACATTGGCTCCCCTTTGACTAACTGCATTACTTCAGCCAGTTATTGCAATTGATCATCCCATCATCATTTTGTGGCTTCATGCTTGGTGAGGGTGGATGTTAGTCAGGGTCCTCAGGTGTGCATATAGTACACAGTGTTACATTACTTAACACATGGCATTCATGCCTCAGGGGGTGCTGCAGGGCTGCCTCTGTCGGATGCACATATTACACTCCCTGTACATGTTTGTGAGCAGGTCATGTAATTTTAGGCATCCCTGTTATTATTTGAGTGAGTCAGAGGGGGTATCATTCCCAGGGTTCCTACTGAGCCAGTGTATGTGCTATGCGTTGCCTCTTTGCCAAGGCCAGGGCATACAAGGCACGCCTCCTTCTGCCTACTGGGGCAGGCTCAGATTGTTCCTCCTCCGAGTCACGCTCTGCCTGTGATGGCCTTGGCAATGGTGGGGGGGGGCTGTTTGGCCCAGCCCTATGCTGTTCCTGCTGCAGCTGTTTTCGCAAGATCATATTATGTACCATAGTGCATACCATGACAATTTGGGTACATGTAGTTGGTGAGTACTGCAAGGCTCCACCAGATGTGTCCAGACACCGGAACTGTGACTTGAGCAGCCCAAACACATGCTCTATTACATTACGTGTTTGTGCATGTGCTCATTATGGCGTTCCTGTTCAGGTGTGTGTGCGTTTCTGATGGGTGTCATCAGCCATGGCTCCAGTGCATAACCCGCATCCCCCAATAGGTGTCCGTGTGGGATGTCCCCATTGGCAAATGTCTTTTACAGCTGCATCAGATGCCAGATGTGGGAATCATGGTAGCTGCCAGGGAGCCAGCACACACATTCATTATTATGCCCTGGGCATCACACATGACCTAGCAGTTGATGGAGGGGAAGCCCTTGCGGTTAATGTAGGCCCTACCCCGCTCACCGGCTGGTGCTTTGATGCGTATGTGCATGCAGTCTATTGCACCCACTACCTCAGGGTATTCCGCTATTTGCTGGAAGAGACGCATATTGCTGGCCAATACCTCACGGGCATTGGGGAAATATACATGATCACCAACATGTGCTGACATGGCATCCAGGAACTGGTGCAGTACCCTGGAGGCTGATGCATGTGATATCCCCATCATATCACCAGTTGGTCTCTGGAAGGTACCTGTTGCTAGTAATCTTAGGCCAACACATACCTTGGTTTCCACTGGGATGGGTTCCCCTCTGTTGGTTCTATGTGTGAGGCGTGGCCTGCACAGCTCGACTATTTGCTGCAGGAGCTCTCTGTCCACTCTATAGCGCGCTACTATCTCCAGCTAATGTAACCCGTGGTAGGTGACCCTAGGCCTGTACACTCTTCTCCGTCTCCTCACTGTGGGTTGTCTGGCACCATCTGCATTGTCACCACCCTCAGCAAGTCGCCTATGTCTCATTATGACAGCTATGGCAGCCCCTAACATTTCTGCTCTGAGTTCAGCTTTTTCAGTTTTCACTTCTAATAGCTTACTCCTGTCTTGCAGTGTCTCTTGAGAGAAACATCCTGCACTGCTGTTTGCAGAGTTTTAAGTGCTGGGCTGGGCTACTATTCTGCCTGTGTAATTACCTGCTTCTAATTGTTTTCACCTGCTAGCTCCAGCAGTATTCCCTGCTAGCTTCCTACTAATTCTGTTGCTTCCTTTTTCCTTTCTGTTTCCTCAGGGGGGAGCAGCGTGCATACCAGCAGAAACGCGCTCATAGTGGCTTACACACCCACACACATGCTTACACGGTTCAGGATCTGCCTATTCGGGTTAAAACACGTGCACACCAGCGCAAACAGTGTTACAAATCTACCAACATGCTCCCACATGCTCAGTCTGCCTTACACGCGCGCACACTGCCCTACTCGCGCTTCATGGCGTGCACTCGTGCGCATGCATGCCCAGCAAGAAACTTTGGTGTAAGTAACAGTGTACACCTTCCATTTCTTGACTTTCCCATGCTTATCTTGTGGCACTCCTCTTTCCCTGATCTGTGTCTGTCATCTGTCATGTTACACTGACCTCCAATGAACTGCATTTCTTTCTACCATTCCCCCCTGTGATGTCACCTATTTCCTTCTCTATTCCTCCCCCTTATGTATCTCTTACACTACTCAGACTGTGCTCATTTGCTATGTGACTGTGGGATTCAGTATCCTAACCCTCATTTACATGAGATTGCCTACTAATGCTTAGTTACATGTCTTAGACTCAGCTTCCCCCCTTAGCAACCACTACACGGTGGCCATGTTGTTTTTGGTCTGCTGGTCCCTGCATTGTCATTCCATGTATTGCATAAAACCCACATTTGTGGGTTTATAACCTTCATTTTTATGTTTTATACAGTGCAGCCCATTTGTGTGGGGCTGCGCTGCGAAAAAAAATATATATATTTTTTATATTTGCATCAGGTTACCTTGCCAATGGCCACATATTTGGCCATTGGCATGCTGCCTGCCACATATGCACCCTTTATTTGGAGCTGACATGGCTCCATTGTGATTTTTGCAGAAACTTACTCAGTTGTCAACTGAGTACATTTCTGCAGCTAAAACATCTCTTACACGGGCTGGTTTCTGCTTCATGGATCGCTAATATACCTCATTTGCATACCTTTCGGCTGCAAGTGAGGTATTTAGCATATCCACGCCCAGTCCGTGTAAGAGACATTTTAGCTGGTCTCTTACACGGAGTTTCGGGTTGTTCCTGGATCGCGATGCTTGCATGGAGTGTTACATATCTCTTACACTCTGTGCAAGCCTTCGTGAATCCTGCCCAAACTATATCCACTTCTACTAGGATCAGTAAGCCCAGTAATAAAGAAAGTATCCTAGACTGGATACTAAATAACAGCCCCCACCACAAGTACAAATCAGGTACTCTCCCTGAAGATCTAAGTGATCATTTCTTACTGTACATTATTAGGCATAAAGTAGAATGCCCACATCTACCCACCTACAAAACAATAAGAAATAACAAAAATCTCAACCTTAATAAATTCTTAGAAGAACTAAAATTATGCAATTGGTCAATCCTAAAGCAACTACCACTAGATGAATCAGTTACACACTTTGATAATACATTCCTAGCCATACTTGACAACCATGCCCCTGCACGCAATATCAGAATTAAAACAAAAGTAGCCCCCTGGCTCACCAAGGATACCAACCTAAAATTATCCAAGGAAATAATGCCTGGAACACCTAGCGCTCCTCTAAAACCCCACAAGATCAACTCAAATTTTGACAGTATAGGAATGATGCAAAAAATTCCATATTACTAGACAAAAAAAATATTTCTGCCAATTACAGCAGAAACACCATAACAAGCCTCAGAGGTTCTGGGCAGGTATTAACAAACTCCTCCACCTAGGACAATCCACAACCCCAACCCCCTCACCCCGAACCCAAAAAATACCAGAGTCCATTGCCAACACATTCAACAGTTTCTTTACAGAAACCATCCAAGTTCCTGTTAGCAAACTTAAATCCACTTGTTCTAATGCTGATACACCTAAAACCAATGATACACTCTCATTTAGCTTCCAAAAAGGTCATAACTTACTCATTAAAGTCCTCATTAAAAAACTTAAACCATCCACCCTATCTGCTGACCTCCTCCCCACAGACATTCTGAAAAAAGCCTCTGATGGCATAGCTTACCTTGTCTCTATTTTGATAAATAGAACCATAACTGAAGCCTCTATTCCCAACATCTGGAAAATGTTACATGTCATTCCACTCCACAAAGGACGCAGCTCCACTGATCTGTCATATTATAGACTGATAGCCATTATCTCCCCTCCAGCAAAAATTATGGAAAAGTGTATCCATAAACAACTCTTACATTACCTTATTCAACATAATCTCCTGGCCAACACCCAGCATTGATTTAGACCCCATCACAGCACCACCACAGCCCTCATCTTCTTTTCTAATGTCACAAATTCCAACCGTAACAACAACAAACTATCCTCTGCCCTATTTCCTGACCTTTCCAAGGTCTTTGACATGGTCAACCACAACTTACTCTTACTCACCCTAAATAAAATATCCCTAGACAATCATGCCATGCAATTGTTTCAATGTTATCTTAGTGGAAGACAGCAGGCTGTCTTATGGCAAGATAAACTCTCCACCCTTCTCCCCATTACCCTTGGTGTCCCTAAAGGCTCCATATTAGGTCCCCTTCTTTTCTCCCTCTTTATCAATGATCTCCACTTTGTAATCCCAGAAGCAACTTGTACACAATATGCTGACAATTCCACCCTGGTTGGCTCAGCTGCTAACCCCTCAGACCTCAACAGGTTAACCCAGAAAACCTTTAACACAGTGGAAAATTGGCTCAATGATCAACAGCTGATATTAAACCTCAATAAAACAAAACTATTACTCTTCTCCCCTTCTCACAAATCCCTGCTATCCTCCTTTACTATAACTTCTAACAATGGGTCCATAATCTCACAAGATAAGTCTACCAAACTCCTGGGTGTTATAATTGATAACAGCCTTAAATATGACATGCATAGCAACCAAACAATTAAAACCATAAATAAAAAACTTGGTTCCCTCTACAAAAATAAACCTTTCCTCACCCCTCTAGCCAGGTCTGCAATTGCTCGTACCCATCTGATTTAATCTCTGCTCTATGCCTCACCTATTCTTACCAACTTGAATAAATCTGAATTCAGTAAACTCTCTAGCTGCTACAACCAAATTTTCAAGTTTGCCACAGGTACCCCCTACAGGACACACCACTGTAAAAATATAAACCTCTTAGGAACTCCCCGGGCTAATTCAAAATAATCATCTCACTATAGTATTTAAGGTTGTTAATCACCCAGAAAAATTGCCCTCCCTGAAAAGCATTAACCATCCCTACAAAATTTTATGCAAGGCAACTTCATTCCATCAGAAAACTTTTTGGTTCAATCCGTTAAAGCTAACAACCTATCTGGAGAATCTTTGTTTGCAAATACAGTAGGTAAAATCTGGAATTCCCTCCCATCTGACCTTACTCTGAATACCTCAATTAACCATTTAAAAAAAAAATCTGACCCAGTATTTCAAAACTCACTCGTTATGTCCCTGCTCTAACCCTGACTAAAACCTCACCTACCATCCAATCCCTGCAATTATTAAACATAACTACCTACCTCTTCATTTATTTATTCATTTATTTTACATTTGTTGACCAGGAGAGTCCAACTGGATTACAAGTCCATTTTCAGTGGAGGCCCAGTGAGAATAGCTCCAAGAGAACAATTTTTTTACAAAACATAGTTTTAAGGGCAGACATTTGACATACAATTTCCATAGAAGAGACTTTGACATATATATTAACTACCAGATAGGATACATTTGTTCTCTACAATATAATATTACATTTTAGAAGATATTCCTAAGTTTAGGATTCCTGCGATAGATTTACTATCAGAGTAAAAGCAGAGAGACGTAGAATAAGGCTCCAAGAGAGCAGATGATGCTTGCTATAGTTGAGAAGGATAACAAATTGATTTACTATATGTCTTTGCCTGGTTTTAGTTGCTTATGGAAAGCACAACATTGCTGGGGTAGTTTTCCCTAACTCCTGGAGAGATGGGATGAGCAGTACAAGTGGGTACATTATTATGATTGGTTGGCTTAGCAGAGTTACTTAAGTTAGGTGAAGTGTTCTAATGAGACATTAGCCAGGGGGATACAGGAGCACAGTTGATTATTCAAAAAATGAGTTTTAACAAGTTTCTTGAACTGTGATTGGGATTTGTTGTCAGGTATGTGGGCAGGAAGAGAGTTCCAGGTTTTTGCTATACAGTGGCTGTAGACAGACTTACCAGCTTCGTTGTTATATTTGGTTACTTTGAGGAGGTTTTGTGTGCTAGACCTCAAGGGCCTGGCAGTTGTATAGGGTTGCAAAAGATTTTGTAGGACCGGGATGTTTTCAGAGCTATGTATTATTTTGTGGGCTAGTGATAGTTGATTGAGTTGAAGTAGTACTGGTAGTTCTAGCCAATTGAGTTTTTTAGGCATTTACAGTGCTGTGTTCTGATGGGAGAGGTTGTAGCAAATTTGGCTATCTTATTATAACAACTATCAAGTTTGTTTAGGTTGGATTTGCGGAGATGTGTAAGCACAGGGGAGGCATAAAGTAGGGTAGATAGTAGGTGAGTCCTCTCTATTGTAGTCTTCGAGTGGTCAGTGAGGAATTTTTTATTGCAATACAGTAGGCCAAGTTTTTTATGTACTTTTTTTATGGTTATAGAAATATGTAGGTCAAATCTAAGGTGAATATCTAGTTCAACCCCTAAGACTTTGTTATGATTTGTGGGGGAAATTGTGGTCTTGTTAAAGGAGGAGATGAAGAAAGAATCAGTGGGAGGTGTGGCTCTGTTGGAGCTAAAGAGTACTAGCTTTGTTTTACTTGGGTTCAGAATGAGCCTTTGGTTTGTAATCCAAGTTTCTGCTAGGGAAAAGCATTCTTGTGTTAGGGAGTGAAGGATGTCCATGGATTTGGCTGCACATATTATGGTGGTATAATCTGCATATTGCACTATTGAGACTTTAGGAATACTGTTTGGGAGCTGATTGGTGAAGAGGGTAAAAAGAAGTGGCCCCAGGATGGAGCCTTGGGGTACTCCTAGGGAGACTGGTAGGGAGGGGGAGAGTTGGTTTTTCCACATAACAGCTTGTTTCCTTCCCTCTAGGTAGTTTTTGAACCAGGAGATGGTAGGGGTGGTAAGGTTTAGAGTTGCTAGTGAAAGAAGGAGTTTATTGTGGTTAACCATATCGAATGCTTTGGACAAGTCAAGGAAGGCGGCAGATGCAAGGAGTCCATTGTTTCTGTGAGTACAGACAATGTTGGTGAATTTGTTAGTGCAGTGGTGGTGCTTTGGAAGGGTCTAAAGTCATGTTGTTGTGTTGCTATTAGATTATTTTTCTAGGATATATTTCATTAGTTGCTTGTGTATTACCCTCTCTAAAATTTTAGATAAAGGGGGTAGTATGGCTATAAGGCGGTAGTTATTGAGTTCATAGGTTCATAGGTTCATAGGTTCATACTAGGCTATCTGCCCTAGGGCATTTATAAGACTAGCCAGAGTATGTGTGGCTTTCACCACCCCTTAGGATGAGAATACTATACCCATTAGTTTGCTGTGCCTCTGTCCAGCAGTGACACAGAGATGATTCCCGGGGTAAACCTATGATCTCCCATCCACTTGTCAAGATTTCTCTTGAACATGGACTGGGATTCTGTTCCATAGTGTAGGGAGTCTCTGGGTGATGAATCTGTCCCTCCAGCACGTCCTATTTATATCCATGTTGAGGTTTAAGTCTCTTGCTCTCGTGGCTCTGGTGGATTTGGATTTTTTGAGGTGGAGCATGTCCATTAATTCCGGGTTGGACATGGCTTTGTATGTCAGGCACAGATCACCTCTGAGCAGACGGTATGCGACTGAATAGAGCTGGAGTTTCTTCAGTCGGGCAGCGTATAACATATGTTTGAGCCCCTTTATCCTTTTGGTGAGGAACTTTGGGGGTCTTTCCAACTGCTGCAGGTGTCGGGTAAGGTACATTCCAAATGGGGCGTTGTACTCAATCATTGGTCTGATAAGTGAAGAGTACAGGGGTACAATGACCTCTCCTGATCTGGATGTGAATCCCTTCATGATCAGGTGGGCAATGTAGAAGGTCTTCCTAACCACTTTGGCAATGTGAGTGTCAAAAGAGAGGTTACTGTCAACTTGGGTCCCCAGGTCCCTGATAACGTCTTGCAGGGAGGTTCCCCCTTTATGTAGAGGGATGATATGTGATATTTTCCATAGCTTGGGTACTATACACTTGGAGATGGACCTGTTAATTAGGATGGAGACAAGATATGATATGGCTTCTGCAGCCAGGTGGAGGTATTCAGCGGGTAATTTATCTGCAGCTAGAGATGCTGGTTTGAGCTTGCGGAGTAGTTTTTCAATTGATTTGGTTGGTTCTGGGTGGAAGCTGAACTTGGGGCAATTGTTAGTTGGGGTGGGAGGGATTTGCAGGGGTGGGGATGTCATTGGGTTGGTTGTTTGCAAGGGTCTGGATGGTTTCTGTCCAGTATTTATTAAATTGAGTGGGGATGTCTTCTTGGTTGTTATCTATTTTTGGGTTTGGGGTAGTTTTTTTACCTGGTTGTAGAATGGAGTTAATTGCTGCACAAAATTTTTGTGGGTTGTTCCTGTGCTTATCCTGTAACTTTTGGTAGTAAGATGTTTTGTCTGTTTTGGTGAGTTTTTTGGCTTTGTTATGTAGTTCAACATATATTTGTTTGTTTAATTGGGATTTACTTTTGTGGAAGTTGGTACAGGCCTTGTTTCTTTTTTTGAGGAGGGATTTTGTGTCTGGGGTTAACCAGGGGGTATATTTAGTTTTAATTCTTGTTGTTCTGGATGAGGCATAATGGTTAAGGGTGTTTAAGAAGGTAGTATTGAAATATAGTACAGATTCATCAAGTGGCAGGTTTTATGGGGGGGGGTACAGTTGCACATTTTTAGGTAGTTTATAAAGTTGGAGTGGTTAAAGTGTTTTTTTGTTTCTAATTAGGCATGTAGATATTTGGGTCAGTTGTGGTGATTTTGATCTGAGTAAGAAAGTGGCTTGGTGGGCACTCAGGGTGTCTGGTAGACAGCCCACTAGGGATATCAGTAATGGGTGGGACACGAGTATCCAATCTAGAGTTGATTGGTGTTTGGTTCTCTTGTCCATTCTTGTGGGGGAAGTGATGAGTTGGGTTAGGCAATATAGGTTAATATGGGAGAGTAGGTTATGACTGGAACAGTTTTGCCAGTCAGTATTAAGGTCTCCTAATACTATGCTTTCCTGGGGGATGGAGTTAGATATCCATTCTAGGAGTTTTTCTGTAATGGGTATATTGTTGCCTGGAGGGATGTAGCATCCTATGATGTTGATGTGTTTACCATCATTAAGTTTTAGTTTGGTTAGAGTGAGTTCAACTTTATTGTGGTCTGGGGTTGTTATGTCTACTTTCTCAAGGATGAGGTAAGATTTATACACTATAGCAACACCGCTCCCCCTTTTTTTTACCTATTCTATCACTATGAATTATACTGCAACCTGGTGGAGTCATTTCATTGTTGTGGATGCCTGGTTTAAACCAAGTCTCTGTTAGGATGACTATCTGAGGTTGATAAAAGGAGAGCAGTGCATGAAGGTCATGGACTTTGTTTAGTATACTTCTGACATTTAAATTTCAAATGAGGAGCGTGGATTTGTCTCAGTGGCGTAGGGTATCACCAGGTTGAGGGTTGGAGCTCCTAGATTTTGTGGGCCTGGGTTTGGTTGTATATCACTGCAGCTAATGAGTTGGGTTCTGAGGTCAAAATAGAGTTTGAGTAGTTTGTTTAGGGTCTTAAAGTTCTTTATAGTTGTTTGGGACTGGTAGTGTGATGGCTGTAATCTATGTTCATAGTGGTGAATAAAGAAGGTTTGGTAGTAATATGGGATTAGTTGAGTAAAGGGTGTGTTGTAATAATGTTAGTGGAAGTAGTTTTTCTTGGTATGTGGATAAAATTAAGTTGCTTTTAGTGGTTGATGATATATGTTAGCAATGGGAGGGTAGATACACCTAGGAGCAATAGTAAGAGGTGTATGTATAGGTTCATAGGTTTATAGGTTGGTACTAGGCTATCAGCCCTAGGGCCTATAACAATTCCCTGGCTATTTCTTCCCACACTATTTACTTCCCTGGACCCCTGTCTAGCAGGGTGACTGACGTGATTCCCGGGGTGAATTTCCTTTATCCCATCCAGTCGTCAAGGTTCCTTTTAAAGAGGGCCAAATAGGCACTCTTCTTGACATGTATGGGCAATCTATTCCAGATTCTGGGGATTCTCTGGGTCAGGAACCTATCCCTTCAGCATGTTTTGTTTATTGTGATGACAAGGTTTAGATCCCTGGAGCATGTGGCTCTAAGGGATTGGGATTTCTTTAACATGTCCAACAGCTCTGGGTTTGACATGGCCTTGTATGTTAAGCAGAGATCGCCTCTGAGTAGGTGATATGTGACAGAGTATAGCTGGATTTTTTTAAGGCAGTCAGCATAGGGCATCTGCTTTAGGCCTGTGATTCTTTTAGTGAGGTATTTCTGCGGCCTTTCCAGTTGTTGCAGATGTCTTGAGAGGTACATACCAAATGGGGAATTGTATTCTATAATAGGTCTAATGAGGGATGAGTACAGTGGGACAATAACCTCCTTTTTTCTGGATAAAAAGCCCTTAGTGATGAGGTGTGCCACATAGAAGGATTTCCTGACTGTTGTGGCAATGTGGTTATCGAAGGTGAGACCACTGTCCACCTGTGTCCCTAAGTCTCTTATCACACTTTCAGTGTTTAGTGTACTGCCATCTATATGGTAATTCATGGGTACATGTTCTTCCCAAAGGGGATAACTATACATTTCTTGGCATTGAGCTTGAGCCCATGGCTCTGGCACCAAGCATCTGTTTCTGTAAGGCTCTTTTGTAGAGTATCCACATCATTTGGGGATTCAGTAATAGCTCCCAGTTTGCAGTCATCTGTGAACTTTGTTAGCCAGACTCCATTAGTGTTGGACTGTACTTCAGAGAAGTAGATGCCAAACAAGAGCGGTTTCAGGACTGAACCCTGAGGTACTCCACTTGTCACTTGTCTGGAGCTGGATTTGGAGTCAGCTACTTTTGCAGTTTGGGTTCTATCAGTAAGCCAGTTAGCAACCCATCGGGTGATGTAGGGATTAATGCCCAACTTAGAAAGTTTATCTATGATTCCAGAGTGGGGGATGGTGTCAAAGGCCTTGGCAAGGTCTAGATAGGCTGTGTGGACCACCTTACCCTTGTCCATGGCTCTGGAGACTGATTTGAAGAAGTCAATTAGGTTCAGGAGACAGGATCGGCCCTTCATGAACCCAAACTGGGTGGGGTTCAGTGTTTGAAGGTTGCCAATGTCTTTGTTTATAAGTTCCATGATAATACGCTCCATGGCCTTGCAGATAAGGTTCGTCAGACTGATGGGACAGTAGTTTCCAGGATCCAAGGTGGATCCCCCCTTGTGGAATGGGATAACTGTAGCTCTGCACCACTCAGTGGGCATGAAACCTGAGGTGAGGCAATGATTAAACATGACACTTAGGTGAGGTGCCAGTTCATATTGTAGTTCATGTAGTACACAGCCCAGGATGTCATCTGGTCCCATGGATGCTGTATTCTTAGCTTTGGAGAGTGCATTTTTTACCTGTGTGGCCATTATTACCGGAATTTGGCAATCTTCCATTATTGAGATGGGCCATTTAGGGGGTGAGAGGGGGGTGAAGCTGG
Source organism: Protopterus annectens (assembly GCF_019279795.1). Classification (NCBI taxonomy): domain Eukaryota; kingdom Metazoa; phylum Chordata; order Ceratodontiformes; family Protopteridae; genus Protopterus; species Protopterus annectens. The sequence goes on along the minus strand of NC_056729.1, from coordinate 369,346,672 downwards.
CACTGAATCGATCTGCCAGGATATTGGCAATATCCTTGGGATCAGTATATTTAATGCCATTCTGTTTTAGCTCAGAGCAGATCTGAGCATTGCCATTTAGATTCTTGACATAGTTATAGAATGCCTTGTGGTTGTCTTTGGAATCTTTGGCAATTTTATTTTCATAACTAGCTTTGGAGGATTTTATGAGGGATCTCAGTTTCTTACTGAGGTTGGTAAGGGAATTTTTTGCATCCTTGGATTTTCCACTTTTCTGCAACAGTTTCTTCCTTTTGTTGTAAAGTTTGTTTATGGCAGGGGACCACCAGATTGGCTTCCTTTTTTTTGGATGAGAGCATCTTGGTTCTATTTGGGATGGCACAATTCATGCATGAGTGGATGTGCTCATACAGTGCCTTAGTGTAGGATTCAGCAGTTGAACTTTCAGTTCCCGTCTGCATGGGTGTCATGAAGTTTGTCACTTCTGATTTGAGTAGCATGAAGTTGGCTTTGGAGAAGTTTTTCTATGGAGGTTTCCTTACTGGAGAGTGGGGGTGAGATGTGGATGTTAAGGGTGATTAGCTTATGGTCAGTCCTGACTAAGGAGGGGGTGACCATAGGTGTGGAGCATCGATTTTCCATGTTGGTAATGACCAGTTCTAGGATATTGGAGCCCTGTGTGTGACTATGGATTAGTTGCTCCAGGGCGTTGGAATTTATGAATTCCAAGAACCGTTGGGCAAAGGTGTTGGTACATGAGTAGTTTTCCCAGTTAATGGCAGGGTAGTTAAAATCACCCAGTATTAGGGTGTTTGGTTCTATCTTAATGTTTTCCAGTATGTTTAGAAAGGTGTAGTGAGAATCTTGGGGCATGGTGGGGATCTGTAGCAAGCTACAATTTGGATTGCAGTCTTCCCTAGTGTTAGTTGCACCTGGAGAATTTCAGACACATTGTGTTGGGCAACTAGCCTGGTGGTGTGAATATCCTTGTTGAATATTGACACTCCTCCATCTTTAATGTTTCAGTCCTGGTTTGGTGGCCGAAAAGTGTGGTAAGAGTTGTAGCCTGGTATTGCAGAGATGCTCTCTGGAGCCTTGAACCAGGTCTCAGTTACTGCACAGATATAGATGTTCTCCATTTTTAGGAGTGCCTCGAGAGAGTGCATTTTGAGGTTTAGACTTCTAGCATTGAGTAGCATTACCTTCAGATTTTGCATGCTTGTACCTGTTGTGGTGGTGGTTTTGTCCTTTGAACTTTGCCTAAAAAAGGCACTATATGGGGTGGCAAGAGCCTTAGTCAGTAACCTGAATCCCAGAGGCGACAGGTGCAGACCATCTCTGGCAAAGCATCATGGTCTGTCAGTCATGTCGTCCCTAGCAGACAGATACTGGATCCCCTTTGAATGACACCAGAAGCTTAGCCAATTGTCAAAGCCAATCATTTTGTCCTTATATTTTGGTATCATTTTGGGCGAAAGTAGGATGCTACTCAGGGCTAGGGTCATACCTGCCTGGGCCACATAATCCGAGAGCTCTTCCATGTCTCTTTTCATGTAGTCCAGGGAGGTACGTCTTAAGTCATTCACTCCAACATGGACAATGACAGAGTCATATTTGTACTTGTTGTGGAATGACTTGAGTGCATGCATTATGTGGCGGATCCTGGCACCCAACAGGAAGCTGACTGTAATTTTCTCCTTGTTCAACCTAGTCAGTGGGACATCATTGTGCCGGACTATAGAGTCACCTATGACTAAAGTGTTAGGTACGTTGTCTTGCCTTAGGGGCTGTTGCTGGGTGGCACACTGGTGTTGTAAGCTATGTGACACTTTGGTTGTGATTGGTGTTTGTTTGCATTTCAGCTTCAGAGGTCCTTGTTGCTTGGGCATGTTACAGTTAAGGGCCTCTGCATATGTGGATTTAGTGTTGCTATATGTGGGTGTTGGTGGTGTGGGTTTAGAAGGGCTATGTGTTACTTGAGGTTTAGTGTGGGTGTTAACCTTCTCCTCTTGACTGTCTAGCACAATCTTGGGTGGAGAGAGCTTTGCTTCCATTTTGGCTATGTAAGTGCATCTCTCACAGGTTGTAGTGTTGGGTGGTAGGAGGAGAGGGTTGTCTGTGTACATGAGGCAATTGCTGCATTGCCCCAGTATGCCCAGATTCACCAGGTGGACAGGAGAAATCACCGGAAGCTGACCCTTGGACATGCCTGGTTTGGTGCTTTTTTTTTTTTTTTTGTAAGGTACAGGAGCTGTTTTCTCTTACCTTAGCAAGGTATTTTGCAATTATAGGCTGTTTAGTGACTACAATTCATTTCTCCTTATTAACAAGGAGAGTTGAGTGCTTCTGTCAGTTTAAGGCGTCCTAGTGCTTTCCAGCAGGTATTAGAGCAAGTGCTAGTCACAGGGATACTTAAAGGTAAGATGAAAAAAATGCACACTACAGTGTGCACTAGAGAAGTTTGATGTGAAAGTAGGTAATTTAAGTTTTACCTGTTTAAAAAGTTAAGGTTTAGTGGAGAGTTACTAGTTTTAAAACAGAAAGATGGATTGAAAGGGGTGGTCACTTTTGTATTCTGGTACTATGACTACAGTAGGATGGCCAATAAATTTAAATAGTTGAAGGGGGTGATTTCAAAAATGATGATTTTGTGATTACTCACACAAGCCAACGAAAGCAGAGAGGAAATGAGATAATCAGATTAACATAAGAGGCAGGCAACTAGAAAGACAGTGGTATTTAACAAGACAACTGTAACTGGGTGGAAGGGTGGGAAAAAATTTTGCCTGACTCAGAAGAGACAGAGCTGTGGTCTCTTTTCAAGTTTTAATATGCAGTCAAAGCAGAATGCAAGTAAAACACAAGGTAAAGAAAACAAACCACAGTATTCAAAATATAAAAAGGCAATAAAGTAATACAAACTACAACAAATAAAAGCAAACTAACCTTTCCTTCACAGCAAAGTGTAACAGAGTCTGGTAAAGCTATGAAATGTTTTATTTTACCCCTTAATTAGAAAGTTTGGGTAGTTTGGGCATGGTTTGGTTGGGTTTGGTCATGAGTGAAAGATCTACTTGGGATGGGGTGGGTGTGGTGGATGATGAGAGGTGTTTGTGATTGTAAGGTAGTTAGATGGAAGACTGTGCTTTACAGGATGTGGACTAGTGGAAGAGAAGGAAATGGGTACAGGGGTGGGGCAGATTCAGTGATTGGTGGTTAGCATGAGGGGAGTGGCTAAGTTTAGTTGAAATGTAAGACTAGTGGGGGCGGGTAGGAATAGGAGGCAGGGAGGAGAGTGAAGTGAGCCCGAGCGCAGTGCAAACGAGCACAGCGGGGCTAATGGGTACAGGGGTGGGGCAGATTCAGTGATTGGTGGTTAGCATGAGGGGAGTGGCTAAGTTTAGTTGAAATGTAGGACTAGTGGGGGCGGGTGGGAATAGGAGGCAGGGAGGAGAGTGAAGTGAGCCCGAGCGCAGTGCGAACGAGCACAGCGGGGCTAACACTGACTCCAATTATATCCCTGGACTTACTTGTTTCTTTTCTTTTTACACCAACTATATATTTTCACTTATTTCTGTTTACACCAAATGTATCTTTTTGGCTGTATTGTACTAGTTTAATTTCACTCCAAATGTATCTTTTTGGTTGTATTTTACTGGTTTAGTTTTACACAAAAGTTATGGGCTATTTTTAAGCTATAGATTGTCCCCTTGCAGAGATTAATTAAGAGCTGCTGGTATATTTTATGCTCTATGTGCAGGGGAGTCAGATGAAATTACTGTATGCAGGGTAGATTTTTAGGTTAAAGAGGTAAGATTCTTGGGGAAAATCTAGCTAGGTTACACAATATGGAGGGAGCCTAGAGGTGCCTTTAGACCCAGGGCAGCATGAAACAGTACATAGGTAGAGTGTTAAGGTACTAGTATGTGTTATGGTATTAATCTTATTCAAATTGCAGGTTGGACTTCAAAGACTTGCAGCAGGTAAAGTTTTTCAGGGTAACTTCCTTTCAGTTAGGAGTGTCTTATACTAGGGTAGTTTGATGGGGACTACCTAGAAAAAAAACCCCATTTATTACGAGAAAGACCTTATCAGCACTAATAACTACCTACCAGTCAAACAAGCATAACACTGTTACTTAAACTATGTAATATACAGCAATACAGGAGCTCTGTACATCTATGAAGCACAGTATATGCTTTTTAGTTACATAAATGGTCAACAAATAGGTAAAATGTATCACTAGCTTTATAGACTACTCTTGCAATCAGAGTATGCTGCAGGTAATAATTGTTAAGGTTTTCTACAATGCTGTGTCCTTGTTTGATGTTAAACATTTAATCTAGATGCCTGACAACAGCTATAAAGTATGTTTTCCTTGTAAAAGCAGTCCTTAGGAGAACATGTAGCTAGACAAGCTAAGAGTAGCCATATGGTAAGCAGCTCTGTTAACAGATTTTATCACAACAAGTAATGAGTTGCTACTCCAAGTTTAGGGGTCTTAGTATAGTTTTAAAAACAAGCAGCTAATCAGGCTAAAACAGACATATAGGTTCATAGGTTCATAGGTTCATAGGTTTATACTAGGCTATCTGCCCTAAGGCATTTATAAGCCTAGCCCAAATTTTTGTTGCTTACGCCACCCCTTATATGAAAAAATACTGTGCCCATTAGTTTGTTGTGCCTCTGTCCAGCAGTGACACAGAGATTATTCCCGGGATAAACCTACGATCTCCCATCCACAGGTCAAGATTTCTCTTGAACAGAGCCAGCGAGGTGCTCTGCCTCACATGGACCGGGATTTTATTCCACAGCATAGGGAGTCTCTGAGTGATAAATCTATCCCTCCAGCACGTCCTATTTATAGCCGTGCTAAGGTTTAAGTTGCTTGCTCTAGTGGTTTTGGTGGATTTGGATTTTTTGAGGTGGAGCATGTCCATTAATTCCGGGTTGGACATGGCCTTGTATGTCAGGCACATGTCACCTCTGAGCAGACGGTATGCAACTGAATAGAGCTGGAGTTTCTTCAATCTGGCAGCATATGACAGATTTTGAAGTCCCTTTATCCTTTTGGTGAGGAACTTTTGGGGTCTTTCCAATTGCTGCAGATGTCGGGTGAGATACATCCCGAATGGGGCATTGTACTCGATCATTGGTCTGATAAGTGAAGAGTACAGGGGAACAATGACCTCACTAGATCTGGATGTGAATCCCTTCATGATCAGGTGGGCAATGTAGAAGGTCTTTCTAACCACTTTAGCAATGTGAGTGTCAAAAGAAAGGCCACTGTCAACCTGGGTCCCCAGGTCCCTGATAACCTCTTCTGTGCTTAGTGGATTGCCACCTATATGGTAGCTTGGGGTTACCTTGTTTTTCCCAAAGGGTATGACTATACATTTTTTGGCGTTTAACTTCAGGCCATGGCTCTGGCACCAGCTATCTGTTTCCGTGAGTCCCTTCTGAAGGATATCCGTGTCCGATGCACTTTCCACTATGGCACCCAGTTTGCAGTCATCAGCAAACTTTGTCAACCAAAGTCCTCCCATGTTGGCCTGTACTTCTGAGAAGTAGATGCCGAACAATAGGGGGCCAAGGACCAAGCCCTGTGGGACACCACTTGTAACCAGCTTGGAGTCTAACATATCGCCAGCAACTCTAACCCTGTGGGTTCTGTCCTTAAGCCAGTTTGCAACCCATTTTGTGACATATGGGTTTACATTTAAGCTGGCCGAGTGGGGTATTGTGTCGAAAGCCTTTGCAAGGTCAAGGTAGGCTGTATGGACTGCCTTTCCCTCATCAATGGCCTTGGTGACTGTTTCGAAGAAGTCGACCAAGTTCAAAAGGCATGATCTGCCTTGACGAAGCCAAACTGGGTCGGGTCCAATGTCTGCAAGTCCCCTATATCTTTGTTTATGAGCTCCATTATGATCCTCTCCATAGCTTTGCAGACTAGACTTGTAAAGCTTATGGGGCGGTAATTGCCAGGGTCCGTAGAGGCACCGCCTTTGTGGAGTGGGACCACAGTTGCCGTACGCCACTCCTTGGGCACATATCTTGTGGTAAGGCTGAGATTAAACAGCTGCCTTATGTGCGGATTTAATTCCTCATTTAGCTCGTGTAGCACACAGCCGGGGACACCATCCGGTCCCATTGATGCTGTGTTTTTAGCTTTAGAGAGAGCAGCTTTCACCTGCGCATTTGAGATGTCTGGGAGGCTACACTCCGCTGGGATAGTTATCTCTCCTTTAGGGGAGAGGGGTGAAGTTTGCACTGAACCTGTCTGCCAGTATGTTGGCAATGTCTGTGGGTTCAGTGATTTTTGTATCATTTTGGACTAATTCTGAGCATATCTGGGAGTTTCCACCCAGGTTCCTAACATAGCTGAAAAAGGCCTTATGATTGTCCTTTGAATCCATGGCAATTTTTCTCTCAAAATTGGCCTTAGTTGATTTTATGAGTGCTCATATTTTTTACTAATAATGATCAGGGGTGACTTCCCTTTTATGGATTTTGTTCTATCATGTAATAGCTTTCTCCTCTTATTGTAAAGTTTGTTAATGGCTGGGGTCCACCAGACTGGACGCTTGCCCTTTGTGGAAAGAGTCTTGGTTTTATTTGGGATTGCCTGATCCATGCAGTCCTGGAGGTGTTCATAGAAGGCATTTGTAAGGGCTTCCACAGCTTGGGTTGTGGTTTCCACTGGCTCAGGGGCCTTGAAGGATACCACACCAGTCTTGAGTAGTGTGAAGTTTGCTTTAGAGAAGTTCTTCACTATGGTCTTTTTTGTTTGGGGTGGGGGCAGGATGTGGATTTCCAGTGAGATTAGTTTATGATCAGATCTCACCAATGAGGGATATACTTCCGGTGTGGAGCATTTTGTCCCCATGTTTGTGATAATGAGATCTAGTATACTTTCTCCTCTCGTGGGAACAGTGACTAGCTGTTCCATGGCATTTGAATTTATGAACTCCAGGAACCTTTGGGCTAGAAAGTTAGGGCTTGAGTAATGTTCCCAGTCTATATTCGGGTAGTTGAAATCACCCAATATGATGGTGTTTGGAGATACATTTATACCCTCCAGTGTCTTCAGGAAGGCTGTGTGGGGTTCCTGAGTTTGGGAGGGTGGCCTGTAGCATGCTACAATTTGTAGAGCAGTTTTGCCTATGGTTAGTTGCACCTGGATGGTTTCCGAAGCTTCGTGTATTGCCACCAACCTGGAGGTGTGGGTATCCTTTATGAATATGGATACACCCCCTCCTTTTGTGGTGTGGTCTGGGTTTTGGGGCCGGAACGCATGATATGAGGTAAAACCTAATAGTGCCGGGGTGCTCTCCGGAGCCTTGAACCAGGTTTCAGTTACAGCACAGACATCGATGTTCTCCATACTGAGAAGGGCCTCGAGTGCGTGCATTTTGAGATTTAGACTTCTGGCATTGAGCAGCATTACCCTCAGTTTCTTCCCATTTTTGTTTTCTAGGGTGGTAGGTTTAGAATTTGAGCCTTGCCTAAAAAAGGCACTATGGGGGTAGCAAGAGCCTTAGCCAATATCCGGAATCCCAGGGGTGACAGGTGCAAGCCGTCTCTTGCAAAGCAGCGTGGCTTGTCAAGCATGTCATCCCAGGCAGACAGACACTGGATCCCCTTTGAATGACACCAGACATTAAGCCAATTGTTAAAGCTGATCATCTTGTCTCTATATTGTGGCATCATTCTTGGTGAAGGAAGGATACTGCTCAGGGTCAGGGTCATACCTGCCTGGGCTACATAATCAGAGAGCTCCTCTATGTCTCTTTTCATGTAGTCCAGGGAGGTACGTCTCAGGTCGTTCACACCAGCATGGACAATGACTGTGTCATATTTGTACTTGCCTTGGAGTGACCCGAGTGCTTGTGTTATGTGGCGGATTCTAGCGCTCAATAGGCAGCTTACTGTGACCCTCTCCTTGTTCAGCCTGGTGAGTGGGACGTCAGTGTGTCTGACTATGGAGTCACCTATGACAAGTATGTTTGGTGTTGTATTTGGCCTTAAGGGCTGTGACTGCTTTGCACACTGCTTTTGTGGTTTATGTGTTGCTTGTGGGGTGTCTTGAGGTAGCAGTTGTTTGGGTGTCTGCTTTGGAGGCCTCTGCTGTTTAGGTAAATTTTAATTCAGAGCCTCCGAGTATGTCTTTGTGTGTTTATGTGTTTGATTCAGTGGTGTGGTAGCATTATGTGAGGCTGGTTTTGTGGTGTGTGTAGTTGCCTTCTCCTCCTGTCTGGTCTTGCCAGTCCTGAGTTGAGAGAGCTCAGCCTCCAGTTTGGCTAAATAGCTGCATCTCTCGCAAGTATTTGTGTTATGTGGGAGGAGGAGAGGGTTATGTTATCCGTTCTGACTACCACAGCATAATTCTTAACAAATAGCCTTTGCTATGTTTGCATTAGAAACACATGCAATATGCACTTAAGTAAAGCAGTACTAGGTAAAACAACAGCATACAGCACTCAATAAACAAACAGTTCCAACCACAAAATGCAAGTAGAAAATTAACAATATTTATGACAAGGATAACATGCACTTAAGTAAAGCAGTAGTAGTATGTGAAAAAATAGCATACAGTACACAGAAAAACAAACACAGTTCCAGCCACTATCGCTATAACATAAGATGATAGTCAGTTTGGTAAATGTTTATACTGTCAAATATAGCAGTAAAAAGGGCTAAAATAAAGGTTTACATAAAAAAAAAAAACAAGAGTAATCACAAATACCAGTGCTTACATGGAAGCTCACAACACCAGGGACACCAGCTGCTTAGAGAAATTTAAAGATGGCTCCCAGGGTTTAAAAAACCTCTTACAGGCTAGAGGGGAAGAGTCAATGCCACAGTCAGACTGGGAGAGGATAGCCAAATAATGCAGTTTAATCAGACCTAGATCAGGGAATGCATGCAAAACAATAAAACAATCTACAAAAGCAGTCAGAGACCTGGGAATGGTTTGAAAAAGAAACTGTATCTTCTGTGTAGATACTTTGTATATAGCTGCACATTTAGGTCTGACATAAGAAACTTTAACATGTATGTATATATTTTTGCTTTTAAACTGTATTCTTCATCTTGAAATGTTAGAATGTAACTTGTATCTTGATACTATATGCTTAGACATATACTGGAACATGTTTGACTTTATCCGTTTGTAAGTCTGGAGCTTTTCTCCCCGGGCCTCCGCTGAAAATAGACATGTATCCAGTTGAACTATCCTGGTCAACAAATGTAAAATAAAATAAATAAATAATAAATAAATGTTAGTTGATGTGGCACTTCTAACCAATTAAGGCTTTTCAGTGCTATACAGTTATGGGTTCTGAAAGGGGAATGCGCTGCAAATTTAGGAACTTTGGTACAGCACTGTTTAAGTTTTAATTTTTGTGAAGCCTGAAGGTTAGTAAGGATGGGAGTGCCATAAAGAAGAGTGGGGAGAAGATGAGTAGTGGCTAGTGTAGTTTCAGTTGTGTCAGTGAGAACGTTTTTGGCTCTGTATAGCATTTCTAGTTTTTTTATGAGTTTTTTTCTTATGCAGTTTTGTATATGTATGTCGAATGCAAGATTATCATACACTATCAACCCTAATAGCTTGCTATGAGAAGTGACTTCAATGGCTCTATTATAAAGAGAGAGGGCTTTAAATTTTGTTTTTTCATGAGAGAATGTTTTGGGGAAAAAAGTAGTAGTTTTGTCTTTTTTGGGAAGATCATGAGTTGTGAGTTATGAAGCCATGTTTCAGTGGCTGTTAAAGCTTCCTGAGTTATTTTTTGGAGGTGTACCATGTTGTCAGATGTACAAATGAGATTGGAATCATCTACATATTGTATTAGGGTGGCCTGTTGTGTGGAAGTATAGAGGGTGTTAGTGAAAATGTTAAAGAGGCGGGGACCAAAGATAGAGCCTTGTGGTACACAATTGGTGACTGCAAGATAAGGAGAGAGCATGGAGTGCCATTTCACTGACTGATATCTATTGGACAGGTAGCTTTTGAACCACAGAAGAGTGGGCTGTGACAGACTAATTGAGGACATTTGAAATAGAAGTTTGCTGTAACAAACTGTGTTGAATGTTTTAGACTATTCAAGAAATAGGGAAGAAACTAGTTTGCTATTAGCTTTAGCTTTATTGATAATGTCTATATAGGTTAGAAGGGCAATGCTAGTACTATGGGAAGGATGGAAGTATGTTGTTTAGGGAATAGACATTCTTCCTGCAGGAGATAGTCTAGCAATTGTTTTTGAATACATTTTCAAGTGTTTTGGTGAGGGGAGATAAAATTGCTATAGGTCTAAAGTTATTAATGTCTGCTGAATTTCCTCCTTTGTGCAGAGGGATAATGTGTGACTTATTTAGAGGAGTTGAAGTATCTTGGAATAGTATTCCTAAGTGGAGTATAAGTGACTGGAAGACTGACCAGCAGATTGTTACAGTAGCAACAGTACTACACAAATTGCAGCAGCCTACTGTTGTAAAGCAAGAGCTGATCCTTGGGACAAAGCCCTTAATGTACATGTCTGTCTTTGTCACCATCCTTACCTTTCAGCATCAGCGTTGTGTAGCAATCAAAAGGATGAGATCAAGAATACAGCCGACAGCAATTAAGATCTATCCTAGCTTAGTTAAGGCCATTCTCAGTAACACAATGAAGAGCTCTGCCATCCTGAAGAACATCAAGGTACAGCCACTGGTCATTTGTTCCAAGTGCAGTCAGTTGTGGTGGATTGGACATTTTATGAGTTTGCATCCTGGTTACTATTCATCTTTATAAGATGCAGAGGGTACACTCCACTGAATGCAGGTCCCATAGCACATCCATGAACTACAGAAGGGATTATATCTTTCAGTTTGTTTGGAAATGTCTAGGGATCCTACAGGGTAATCAAAAAACTATTAATTGAAATAAAAAAAAAGTTGTGTCTACCCTGTTCAGCTTGCTAACATTCTGCCTAAATTTAGGACTAACAATTTTGCAAAATGGGGATGAAGATAAAGATGATGAAATCATAACGGCATGCAGTTGATATTCTTTTTGCCAAAAAATGATTACTTCTGTTATGATGACAACTTCCACATGCATTAAGATAGATACAGTTAAATAATACAGTCTCACCTTTGGTATATCAGTACATAAAAAAGCACACCAAGCAACTTTTCCTTTCTAATTATTGTAAATATTATTTTAACGGCAATTAATTAAATCAGATACAACTTCTTTGAATCACTGAATACAAGATTTGACTTCAGATACATGACTGTGGTTGCTATAGAGTCACTATATGGTTTTACACACACACACACACACACACACACACACACACACACACACACACACACACACACACAAAGATACTGGAAGAAAGACGTAATGTGAGGCATTTTAATGAACCGACATAGGTGTTGCAATTTCTCTTACTTTAGAGCTAGCATGAGCCCTTCATCAGTAGTTATTAAGTTATTGGTGCAAGATACAGTGCTTAAATATACACTTGTGTCTAGAAAGGAAGTATGTTGTTTATTTCCAAGGGGCTAGAAAACTTGAAAGATGTTAATATGGAAAAAAATGTGCAGCTTGGGCTACACCTCAGAGACAGGCATTGTGTGTGTGTGTGTGTGTGTGTGTGTGTGTGTGTGTGTGTGTGTGTGTGTGTGTGTGTGTGTGTGTGTGTGTTTGTGTGTGTGTGTGTTAGACAGTGAGAGACAGACAGAAAGACAGAAAGCAAAGCAGGCTGAAACTGTGAGAAGTTAAATGTTTGGTATATTACATAACATTTAGTGTTCATTCAGCAGAGAATATAAGAGTCAGGGAGACTGCTCTGACTTTTAATTTGACAATAAATCATAAAACAAGAGATGCATAGAGAGATTAGTTAAACTCAGAGAAGTTAAACAAAAAGCTCAGGTAATTGCAAAATGTATGTTGGCCACATAAAAGTTACTGTATCATGTCTGTGTACCAGTGTCTGTGTTTTCTGGAGGTGGAGCAACACATTTCTTCATTTTATCTACACATATAAATACAAACACACACACACACACACACACACACACACACACACACACACACACACACACACACACACACACACACACACACACACACACACACACACTCTGAGTTCCTGATGGCAGCAATATATAATAGAACACTAGTAACAGAATACTTTGGCCAATCTGAATTGAGCTATAGCATGGACTGAAAGCATACTGTGCTCTAACCTGTCTGCTCTGTGGATGCAGTTATAGTTGTTAGCCTGTATTTAAGTGCTGCAGTAAGCTTGTTCAGTCATTCTTCTGTCTAGTAGGAACCAGTCAGGAAGTTGTAGTGCAAGCCTTTGCAAGTGAAAAGAGTTGAGCCATTAAAGTCATAGGATAACCACTGAATCTATTTGCTACACTTCCAAAGTTGTTAAAAATTCTGAGGACAGTAATCCAGACCTCTCTCTGGCTGGCCTTTTGTTTACAGTGCTAATTTTCACTAAAGGCTTCACTGGGACAAGATCGTGGTCAAATGGAGTCCAAGGCAAGGTAAAGAATCACTGCCCATGCATATCAATACCCCGTTGCTTTATCTCCACCTAGTCACCATGAAACACTAATCAAACCTTCCAGTGCGCGTGCTATTTTAGTCTTTATTTTTAGAATGATCACAAGAGATTTGGATTTTTATAGCAAAAACACTGACAGCCAATTTATAAAAACAGAAAACTCTCACACTAAAAACAGACTTAGCATGAGCATTAATAAAATTCTCTTCTTTTGAAATACACATTTATTAAAAATATATTTGACAATGCATTAAACTGATGAGATGCTATGGTATTCATGTCAAACACATATAGCTAAGTGCTAATTAGTGGCTATTTCAAGACTTTAGGAATTCAGAAGATAAACAGGCAATGCATTTGCAAACAGCTTGGGGCAGCCTACTGGACACAAGTGTGCATTTTTAGGATAATACCTGGAGCACTGTCAACTGAAGTGACATGGTTAGACTCGCACACTAGACAAACAATGGCTGATGAAATTAAACCTACAGAATAAGAAGCTGCTCATTAGAAGCTCATACCGTACTCATTTGTCTTTATTTCCATATAAACTATTATAAGCCAACACAGTGTATTTCACAGCCATATGTTAAAAAATAAGAAGTTAAATTAAAGATACATCCCTAGTTAATATTTTAACATTAACCTCTTAGACTTTGCGCTGTCAAGTTTATTCACAGCCAAACAATGAGCACACTGTCAACAAATCAACAAAATCAGGGATAATACCTTAATATCAAAGAGCATGACCCATATAATTATGTTCTTGCTCTTGTTTACTCAGTCAGTTCCTTTCTTTGTATTATGACTATAGGATGTAGTAACCAAATATTTATATACATATGCAAACAAATGTGACCATCAATTACATCCTTCAATCCTTAAACACCCAGATGTTTGCTTGTAATAAATTCACAAATACATAAACAATGACTGAGAAGTATATTTCTGCTCACCATGAGAATCATACAGATCAATCCTTTGTAATCCCCCCCTGCCCTCCCAACCTCTAGGCTTAAGAATCAAAAGCAAAGATACACAAGTCAAGAACATACTCTTAAATAGTTCCCTTATATACTTAGAACGTTGCTAGAATAACAAGTCTTGCATTAGCCAGCATTTTCTGAAGAACACAATATCTGAAACTCACATGGCTGACAATATTTAGTGACTGCAATCCACAATAAATTCCCAGAAGGCCACAAATTTTACAAGGAATAGACTAACTTAAGTCTAAACTTCTTTGTTCAAGGATTCTCAACAAAGCAAAATATAATGGGGAACAAATGCACCAAAAATGGATAAGTTCTAAATATTATTTTTTATCTATTTGTTAAGCAGGTAAACTAATTGGGCAAAAGGTCCCTTTTTATAGATGACCCAGGAACACTGTCTGAGTGACTTAAAATCACACTGTAGGCACCTACAGGAAGCAGTTTGTCATTTCAGCAGGTGTTGCATTGTCATGCATTTTCTTAACAATAAAAACTATGAAATTGGTATAACTGCCATTATTGACTAACTGCAATCCTCAGCCATTTACCAGAAGAAATGTCTTGCAGTTGGTGCAGAGGTTTACGGCTCCAGGCAGGTTGCACATTTTGATTCTTTCTACCTCTGTTTGCCAAGTGTATGCCTGAAAACAGGCCTCATAACCAGATAGTGCTCCTGGTGTGTCTTAACTAGTTAATATTAATGAAAAAAGGACAGGGTACAAATATGAGGTGCAACCAAAGATCTCCGCCTGTGTTTTCTGAATAATCTTCTTCTTCTTCTTCTTCTTTTGGCTGCTCCCGTTAGCAGATTAACTGTCTTCATTTCTTCCTGTCCTCTGCATCTTGCTCTGTCACACCAACCACCTGCATGTCCTCTCTCACCACATCAATAAACCTTATCTTAGGCCCCCCTCTTTTCCTGTTACCTGGCAGCTTCATCCTTAGCATCTTTTTCCCAATATACTCTGCATCCCTCCTCAGCACATGTCTAAACCAATGTAATCTCGCCTCTCTGGCTTTGTCTACAAACCTTCCAACCTGGCCTGACCCTCTAATATACTTATTCCTAATCCTGTCCACCCTCGTCACACCCAGTGCAAATCTTAACATCTTCATCTCTGCCATGTCAAGCTCAGACTCTTGCCTTTTTGTCAATGCCACTGTCTCCAAACCATATAACATAGCTGGTCTCACTACCCTCTTGTAGATCTTCCCTTTCACTCTTACTGGTACTCATCTGTCACAAATCACTCCTGAAACTCTTCTCCACCCACTCCATCCTGCCTGTACTCTCTTCTTCACCTCTCTTCCATTCTCACCATTACTCTGAACTGTTGATCCCAAGTATTTAAACTCATCCACCTTTGCCACCTCTACTCTCTGCATCCTCACCATTCCTCTATCCTCCCTCTCATTCACACACACATATTCTGTCTTAGTCCTGCTGACCTTCATTCCCCTTCTCTCTTGAGCATATCTCCACCTCTCCAGGGTCTCCTCCACCTGTTCACTACTCTCACTACAGATTGCAATGTCATCTGCAAACATCATAGTCCACGGGGACTCCTGTCTGATCTTGTCTGTCAACCTGTCCATCACCATTGCAAATAAGAAAGGGCTCAGAGCTGATCCTTGATGCAATCCCACCTCCACCTTAAACGCATCTGTCACTCCCACCGCAGACCTCACCACTGTTACACTAACCTCGTACATATCCTGTACCACTGTTACATACTTCTCTGACACTCCCGACTTCCTCATACAATACCACAACTCCTCTCTAGGCACCCTGTCATATGCTTTCTCTAAATCCACAAAGACACAATGTGACTCCTTATGACCCTCTCTGTACTTCTCCATCAACACCCTCAGAGCAAACATCGCATCTGAAGTGCTCTTTCCTGGCATGAAACCATACTGCTGATCACTAATCATCACCCCCCTTCTTAACCTAGCTTCCACTACTCTTTCCCATAACTTCATGCTGTGACTGATCACTTTAATCCCTCTGTAGTTACTACAGCTCTGCACATCACCCATATTCTTAAAAATCGGTAACAATACACTTTTTCTACATTCCTCAGGCATCCTCTCACTTTCCAAGATTTCATTAAACAATCTAGTTAAAAACTCCACTGCTATTTCACCTAAAGACCTCCATGCTTCTACAGGTATGTCATCTGGACCAACAGCCTTTCCGTCCTTCATCCTCTTCATAGCTATCCTTACTTCCTCCTTGCTAATCCACTGCACTTCATGATTCACTATCCGCACATCATCCAACCTTCTCTCCCTCTCATTCTCTTCATTCATCAGCCCCTCAAAGTATTCTTTCCATCTGCTCAACACACTCTCCTCGTTTGAGAGTACGTTTCCCTCATTATCCTTTATCACCCTTACCTGCTGCACATCTTTACTAGCTCGGTCCCTCTGTCTAGCCAATCGGTACAGCTCCTTTTCTCCCTCCTTAGTGTCCAACCATTTATACAACCCTTCATATGCCTTACCCTTAGCCTTCGCAAATAAAAACTATAATGACTGCCATTTATTGATGACTGTAATTCTTCGTGACGTACTGGAAGGAGGTCTGACTTCATAAAGTTAAGATGTTCCTTACTTCTGTTCTTCACACACACAGTTTTACCAGCCGTCTTCCTTTCCAATATTTTTGTTTGCGCACTAACCCTAATGGCCTATGATGTGGATACCTCCCCTAGTGGTCATTTTGTTATGATCTGTGTATACTGCATTAAATTATGGCATGTATTCTCAAGCTGAAGAAAAAACATATTTACACATTTTTCTAAATTCTGTCTATGCTTGTTTTCCTTGTCACTCAAACCATCCTGAAGCAAATAATAATGCATTTTATTCTGAAATTGTACACAGTTTTGCAGGCATTGCAGTTCCTCCAGACCAACTCAGCTATTTTTATGACCTATTATGTCAGTGAGATTTCAATAGGCTGAAAAGTGTATCCTTACTCTTTTTTAGTTATGTTTGTGTTAGGATGCCTGTTAAGCAGTACAGTTCAGCAGCACAGAGTATTTCTCACTGCAAAAAATTAAATCATCAGCCTCTGTAGTTTTGATTGATCTACCTGCTCTTACAAGACTGGTTTCATACTGTTGCAAAATATGGATGAGATATGCAGAATAATTTATAGTTAGAATGACTAAGTACACTGTCAACTGACTTTAAGTTCAGAGCCTGATGCATTCAGCATTATTAAAAAAGTTGTTCAACTCCAGTAAACAAACTTTGAAAAACTTGTAAATGGAATTCAGTTTGTGTTCAGTGAATTTTGAATTCTGTGTAATATTATTTTCTAACACACTGATAAATAGAACTGAAGAACATCTTAAATTCTTTTTATCTATTCTGCATTTCGAGAAAATAACTAATGGTTAATGAGATATCGCGCAACAGCAACCTTCTTATTCAAATCAATTACAGTATCACTCCACTGGCATCCTTACTTGTGACTTCATTTTCTGCCTCAGACAAAAACTACACTACACAAAACAAATCCTGCTCTGCACAATTAGCAGAACAGTTGATTTCCTGCTGCATTTCTCAAAGGAAACAATTAATACCCTGACCTTTCTTACCTGATGGAGAGGAAGAGAAGGAGATTCATCCACCAACTAGAAGCTCCTTCTTTGTCCAATTTCCGCATGCATGTCTAATTTCACTTCAAGCCAAGTTATAACTGTTCTGACTGTAGTCAAACTTCAGGAAGCCCTTACATTATTTATTTGCATTCAGAGTTTCATTGCTAACTTTTCATATTGTATATTATGACTTTCAAACAGAATGAGATCGATACTGCCTTACAGAGCAGATAGCAGTCACCCTTAAGTAACCAGTAGCAACATAATATAATGAGAGTTCATGAAGCCTTCTTAAGTCTTCCTAAAGAGCTGTCATTTTTCAACCTTTTGACTTGGTCAAGCAACACATATGGGCTGTTCAAAGGCTACAAAATGCAGCATTGAAGTCAATAATGGGTCAGGGAAGATCACTGAGGTTTAAAGTGGTACAACGTTGTCATTAGAGTGGCAAAACATACTCTTTAGAATTTGATGGTCTGCAGAATATGCATTCCTGACATAGTAAGTACACACTGATCAGAAATTATTTTTTTTTACCACTTTTCCTTAGATCTTTAAATGATACTGTCATTTTTGTTTGGTTTTATAATTTGATCATTTATTTTGTAATTATGATTTATGCTCTTTGTCCAAGTGTCGTGATACTTCCTTTTCCAGTTCTTTGGAATATAATACTAATTTAAATGTCAGCAAGAAAGAAAAATTAAAGATTACGTATCTCCCATTATTATGTCAGACATTGATTTTCTTTAAAATTAGTCTGAATGCGTGTATGGAAAGTAGAAACTATCAAAACCCTGGGTTACGGCAATCAAACTTCTTGAAGGCCTTTGTCTGCAAGCTTGACAATCAAATCTATGACGCAGTGATGTGAGTCTTCATGCAATAATGCATTTTATTAGACAGCTGTTCACTTTAAGCCATTTTCAGTAATTGAAAAATATGCATATGACCTCTGAGAACTGATGTCCTGGTCTCACACAATTTATGTATTTATTTATTTATTTATATTTTACATTCATTGATCTGAAGTGCCCAACTGAGCCAAAGCCCTTTTTCAGTGGAGGCCTGGGGAGAAAAGCTCCTTTAATACAAACAAATTAAACAATATAGCAAACAATTAGAGCACAGTGGTAATTTCAAGTTTCATTATTACAAACAAATTAAACAATATATCAAACAAGTAGAGAACAGTAGTAATTTCAAGTTCATACAGTAATTGCAAAACCTCATAAGTGTATAGAGTAGATGCAGATAGCAAATGTTAAGATGTTAATTAGAATACTAATGAACAGGAAATTAATCAAGGAGCATGGTGAGTTTAGTATTTATACTAAGTATTACAGATTACTTATACAGTACAAATAGGTCCAGTGGTGTTTTTAGATTTAGGGATAGGAAGTGAGGTTAAGAGGTAGTAGGGAGAGAAGGAGCAAAGTAGAAGTGAGAAAGGGAGAGAGGGTGAATTTATGAGAGGGAAGAGAGGAGTAAGGAGATTTAGATGGATTTCTATATAGGTTGACTGTAGTCACAGAGGGTGGGTACAGTGTCAAGTTGAATTACTTTTTATATAAACTTTAATAAAGTTAGGTTTTTTTCAAATTTTATCTGTCATATTCTGACAAATGAATAGGCAGCCAGCCCATAGTTCTCCATCTTTGACTTTGGTTTCTGAGATTGTAAGTGGCCTTGTACTGCTGGAAAGTTACCAGGGATAAGACGGCATGATTTTTTCCTGAGTTTTTATTCTTCTCACGAGAATGGATGAGTCTGCATACCCACAGCGCCAAACAGAATCCAGGTTTGTCAAGCACAGAACCTACAAAGGGACAAAGACTATTCACAATGATGCACATACTATAAGCCAGAAAGAACCATACAAAAAGCACTGAAAAAAAATAGACTTACTCTGAGGTGTTGAGTGCTAGTAAACTAAACACATTGCATCACTGGGACCCTGGATTGACAGATTTGATCCAACCACCATGGAACTTTCAAGTTTCAACATGAAAAGGGCTACATGATCCAGAAACAAAATGTGTCCCTGCAATACAATCCAAGGTTTTCCTCAGTTTGCAATGAACTAGTAACAAATATAAGAATGTAGTTAGTAGCTCAGGTATACGGCCCAGTTACTGCACTGCACCTACTTAACTAGGAAAAAAAACTGCATGTTATAAGATATGAAAATAAATACATTGTATATAGGCTTAGTTTGCACTGGTAATGCAGTGATTTTTTTTGCCCTACCTATTCCATTACTTTGTCCTGGGTATACATGTAGACAAACAATGCAGTCTGTGCACACATTTGATAATAGGATTCAGGCTGGTAGTTGGTGAGAAATTTCCCTGCAGTACATTTGGGTGGGGATACATGGGTGAAATGACATTCAACTGCAGAGACATATGGTTGTTGCAAATTCTTTGTGAGCACAGAGAAGTGTGCAGTGCCATACCCACAGCTTTAGTAAACATGTGCATGTGGCCATGGGGAGTAATGTCTGTTGTGCTTGGTGTACAGTACATGCTTAAGTAAGTACAACATATAGAGTTGTGCTAGAGAATGGAGGAGATCCATCATACTGCTGTACTCACATTTCTACTCCAGAACAGGTTTTAGATAATGTTCCATAGACACTGTGAAGGGGGATAATGGTCTACACACACCAATGGTAAAGACAATGCCTCAGGGAATTTTCAGTTACACAATGTTACTGGAAGCAAGGCGTTCTCATATAGCCACTACATATACCAAACTCATTGTCAGTAACACACAACACAAGGTTTTCCTACCACTCACATATGCTGAAGCTCTTAAAAGTAATCAACCAAAACTACACAAGCATTCCTAGCCCTCAGTAGTTTTGCAAACACTCAGTATCCACTGTGAAACAAGCAATTATAACTCAACATGTCTCAACTCAAAAGCCCATAAAGTGAATCTCTACAAAACCCAGCATTCTATTCATAGGAAATGCACTAATCACCAGGACAAACAAGGAGAGGGTCACAATCAGCTGCCTGTCTGGGGACAGAAATAACTACATCATGCAGACACTCAAGTTCTTGCACTGCAAATACACATATGATACAGTCATAGTACTTGGGGAAGTAAATGACTTGAGAAACAGCTCCCTGGAGGATATGAAGAGAGTTATAATTGAACACTAAGAATATGTGTCAAAAGTGAGTATGAACCTATCCCTGAGCAGCATTTTATGTCTCAGAAGTGAGTATGAACCCATCCCTGAGCAGCATTTTATGTGTCAGAAGTGAGTATGAACCTATCCCTGAGCAGCATTTTATGTGTCAGAAGTGAGTATGAACCTATCCCTGAGCAGCATTTTATGTGTCAGAAGTGAGTATGAACCTATCCCTGAGCAGCATTTTATCTACACCAAACATGCTGTCACAACATGAGCAAAAGTTAATTGAATTCAACAGTTAGCTTAATTAATAGTGTCATTCAAAGGGGGAGCAATATATTATCAGACTAGGAGTAAATACTAGACAGTCCTATCTGTTTTGCCAGGATGACCTGCACTTATCCCCTTGTGACTTTTGTAGATTAAAAAAAAATGATCTACTGCCATAGACATTGTTTGTGTTCCTAATGAAATCGCTGTTACTTCATGTCAAGTTTTACCACTGCTGATGTGCAGTGATGATGGGGTTATAAAGGTTAATGTCTTAGTACATAACTCTGCCAAACTTAAATCCAAACCAATGCACAGAAGATTAATAGCAGATTATATGGAAGCAAAACAGTCACTGTGTCAAATTAATTGGAGTGATGCATTCAGTGGAAAAATTGCAGAAGGAATGTAAAAGTTTTGAAAGAGAAAGAGAAATTGTTTGAATGCAAAAAATAAAACAAATGTTTAACATCAGGATCTAGCACACAATGTCAGAAACAGATACTTCCATAATAACAAGATAATTGATTAAGGTGAGAGACAAAAAATGTAATAAATGCAAAAGAGGTTGAACTGCAGCTTTGAAAACTGAAATAAATAAGATGGACAGACAAATTAAACATAGGGTGAGACAAGATTAAGAAAAAAGTTGCAGAAAATATATATAAAGATAATGAGACATAATAGGAAACCATTTTACAGATACATAAGATGTGTTAGGAGTAAAAACATACAAATTGATAAACTGTGTGCAGATTATAAAATTTATTGTCATATACAACAGATTATAGATGTATTCACAAAATCTTATATCAAGCAGTTTGGCTCCACAAATGGGCTAATAAATTGTCTTATTGCATTCAGGTAACCTTAGATACTGAAATCAGATTAGATTATATTGAAAAAGAACTATGCAGACTGGATCCAAAAAACACGACCTGAGAACACTTCAACATGAACTTACTTTGGCATTATATATGTTATTTACTAGGTGATATACATATTGTCAGATTCCTCTTGATTAGAGGCATGCACTTGTTAAACCTGTCTTTAAGGGAAAAGAGAGTAGGACAAACTCAGAGTCATGCAGACCCATAAGTTTACTTTCACATTGTAAAAATACTCAAGAAGGTTATATTGTATAAATTACTTTCAGAATTGGAAAAGTTTGGACTTGAATCTATATATCAGCATGCATATGTTGAAAGTATATCTATTACCACCTATAACATGATGGTCTGTAACAATATAATAACAGCTATTAATTGTGATATCATTTATATAGTGTTAATGCCAGTATTTGATAGTATCATACACAAAACACTAATCAATAAATTAGAACAACTAGGTATTGATGTTATCTTGATAAAATGGATAGTTGCATGGCTTGCAAATAAGAAATGGCAAGTATCATGCAGAAAATAGACAGGTGAGATTCAGTGTTAAAGTCATGATGTCCCGCAGGGCTCTATCCTAGACCCATACTTATTAAGATTGTATCTTTGAAATCTATCTTTTTCTTCTGAGGTGTTCTACAGTATGAAGGCTGATGACTTAAAATGGGTAAACTGATTAGCTGTATTACTGAAAGGCCATGTCTGCAAAATAACTTGACTAAATTGAGCATTTGGGCAGAGGAGAATAATATGCTGATAAATACATCAAAAATTAAGCAAATTATATCATATAAATTGAAGGCTGAAAATGTAATATAACACACAGTGATTGAAACTGTAGATTCATTTAAGGACCTGGTTATATGGGTAGATCCAGCATTGAGTTTTTCTAACCATATCAACCAATTGGTTAATGATAGTTGTTGAACTATAAGTTGTAAAAAAATTATAAAGTCTAGGAAATCAGAAATGATGAAGTCATTGTTACTTATAGTCAACCAAACTTGGGTATGGAATAAAAATATGGAAACCTTATAAGAAAACAAGCATAAATAAACTTGAAAGAGTACAGCAGAAATATATCAAGGGCATCCATGCATGTGAAAATTTGCATTATTATGAAAGATTGAAATATTTGAACTTGTGCAGTGTCTCATATAGATATTTAAAAGGAGACATTATTCAGGTATATAGGGCATTTAGAGACAACTACCTATGATAATATTTAGGGTTATCAAAAATAGCAGAGAATCATCAGACAACCTATGTAGAAGTTAATATATGAATGAGACATCTGCTAATTTGTTCTCTGAGAGAGTAGCTGATGTATGAGTAGACTACCATTACATTAAAGCAAACATGAGTT
Organism: Protopterus annectens; assembly: GCF_019279795.1. Lineage (NCBI taxonomy): Eukaryota > Metazoa > Chordata > Ceratodontiformes > Protopteridae > Protopterus > Protopterus annectens. The sequence goes on along the minus strand of NC_056729.1, from coordinate 369,323,838 downwards.
TAAATGTTTTTAAGAATAGCCTGGACACATATTATGGGGCCGACTGTTTGGGTATATTGATAGGCTAGAAGGGAATTATTACCAGTTGTTGAAATATTTGTCCCACTTCAAAAGCTTCCAACATGAAAAACAGACCCTGTGATTCATGAAGCCTAAATTTCCATGCAGAACAGTGTAGGACCACCTACATGGAAAATGGCTGCCGAGTGACTCAGGATAGTGCCGTTTTCACGTGCACGAGCAGCCCTACACTGTTCCTGCATGGAAAACTGGCAAATATGCAAATCACCTCATTTGCTGGTGAAAACCATGCAGATGAAGTGATTTGGTGATTCACCAAGCTGCACGGACTTCATATAACAACAGTGTCAGTGTAGAAATATATTTGGCTAATAACCGAATGCTTTTCTGCATCTGACAAAACGGAGGGATGACAGCTCGTGTAAAAGCATGCATTATGTTTAATACACATGCCAAAGGCCATTGGCATTAAAAAATGATTATTCTTTTTTTAAATTAAACTTTTTTTTTGGCCAATCTCGGCCGTTTAAGCTTAGGGCAGCAGTCTGCAAACAAGATTGTGCCGAAAAAAAAAATGGGAATAGTTAATTTTAACTGAATTCTGCATTTTGCCATTATAGTCAATGGCATGCATAATGTAAACAATACCTGGGAGCAGTGGTTGTCAAGGGGAAAGGATCTGTTTAAGTACAGTAACTAATGACCTACACACTGGAGTATGCAAATGAGGGGAGTTATACTGCATCACAAAATTCTTCAAAGTATCACCTTGTACCTGACCGTGTAGGTACAGGAATACAACAGTGAAAGTCTAAGAGCTGAATGGCTTCATAAGGGGTTGTGTCATGTTTGCTGTAAGCTCATTGGAGCTCTGTGGCCCGAGTTTGCCCTTAGCTAAGCACAGCTAAGGAAGGGGATTTGTCTGAGGCTATATTGTCTTATTCTATGAAATGCAGAGCGTGTTCCCATTCAGGGAGGGCCATTTCTGCTTAAAAGTGTTTACATTGGGTAAACGGGTGTGTGTGGTGCACAGCGGGCTTACAAAAAAAAAACACAGAAAATAGCAGAACTGTTTACATTTGAGCACTGTGTATGTGTAGCGCATCTTGGGGCTTAAATAAGGAGGAAACAGCATTAGGAAGGCAGTCAAGGAGAACTAGCATAGCTGGCAGGTGAAATGTATCAGAATCAGCCAATTACACAGGCAGCAGCCCAGCACACAACTGTAAACTATGCAAACACCTTTCAGTCTGTTTTTTCTTACAAACTCTACACCACCAGTGTACACAGACGGGGAAATTTTACCTGACAAAACTAACAAAATGTTAGGGGCTGCTGCTGCTCTCATACATCAAGATGTGGAAGAGGCTGAGGGTGGTGAGGATGTGAATGCTGATGACCATCCCACAGTGAGGAGGAGGAGAAGAGTGTACAGACCCTGGGTAACCTACCAGAGGCTAAATGAGCTGGAGATAGTGGAGCACTATAGGGTGGACAGGGACATTCTACAGCAAATTGTTGAGCTGTGCCGGCCCTGCCTCACACACAGAATCAACAGAGGGTAACCCATCCCAGTGGATACCAAGGTATGTGTAGACCTAAGAATACAAGCCACAGGTACTTTCCAAAGACCAACTGGGGATATCATGGATATCTCACAAGCATCAGCATCCAGGGTACTCCACCAGTTCATGGATGCCATGTCAGTACATGCCGGTGAGAACATATATTTCCAAAATATCCGTGAGGCGTTGACCAGCAATATGCATCTCTTCCAGCAAATAGCAGTATACCCTGTGGTAGTGTTTGCTATAGACTGCATGCACATACATATTAAAGCACCACCCTCTGAGTGGGGTAGGGTCTACATAAACTGCAAGGGCTTCCCCTCCATCAACTGCCAGGTCATGTGCGATGCCCAGGGCATTATCTTGAATGTGTGTACTGGCAGCCCTGGAAGCTATCATGACTCCCACATCTGGCATATGACACAGCTGTACCAGTCATTTGCCAGTGGGGGCATCCATATGGCCACCTAGTGGGGGATGCTGACTATGCACTGGAGCCATGGCTGATGACACCCCTCAGAAATGCACACACACCTGAACAAGAATGCTATAATGAGGCACACGCACAAACCAGAATCATTATAGTGTGTGTGTGTGTGTTTCGGATGCTCAAGTCATGGTTCTGCTGCCTGGACATTTCAGGTGGAGCCTTGCAGTACTATCTAGCTACATGTACACAAATGTTCATAGTATGTGCCATGCTACACAATAGGATCCTGCGGAAGCAGCTGCAACAGGAGCAGCACAGGGCAAGGCCACACAGCCCCCCACCATTGCCAAGGCCATCATAGGCACAGAGGGACTCGGAGGAGGAACATCCTGAGCCTGACCCTGTAGGCAGAAGGAGGCATGTCCAGTAGGCCCAGGCCATGGCAAAGAGGCAATGCATAGCACATACACTGACATGGTAGGGACCCAGGGAATGACACCTCTCTCTGACTCACACATACAGTAAAAGGGATGCCAAACATGACACTGCCTGTGCTTTACCATGTATAGGTAGTGTACTATGTGCATCTGACATAGTCAGCCCCCCAGCACCATCCTCAGTACTGGCCCAGCCACAAGGTAAGTCATCCTTCCAATCAATTACTCAATGGAGCAGTATGTTATGATAGTTGTATGTATGGTATGGACGTGAGCATGCAAGGGAATCGGGTGACTGAATGGGATGGCAGCAGATACTGGACAGCTATATGGGCAGCATGACATCCATTACCAATACTGGTGTCAACATACTAGGCAGTACTAAACAAGGTGACAAATCCCACCGCAGTACATTGGTGGCCCAAATAACTGTGTGTGTCCATAGAACACACACATGCATGTCAGTGAGGCTCACATATTCACCACCAGCCTCAGCCAGCAGGACAGGTCTAGATGAAACTAAAGAAAACCTGGGCTAAGGCCTCCAATTGATGGCAATGGTGCACAGCCCCCCTTCAGACTTACACAGACAGACTACAACAGGTCTGGCAGTTGTATGTTAGTTCTGAAGGCTAAGAAGACTGAAACTGAAATGTAGGTCAATAAAAAGTAAGATCTATACTCTACTGAAATGTCTCCAGTCTGCATGATAGGTCAGAATAGAATATGAAATGGAAGCAAACAGAGTACCTGAAATACCAGTACAGTCATAGCAATTTTTTAAAGTTGCCAGGTGTGTCCCCCACCCACAGTCTTATGTAGAAATGCAGTAACATGTAAGTGTGAGGAGTAATATCACTGCAGCACAGATTACCGAGCCAGCCCAGTCTACAGGATAGATTGTTGCATGTATACAATATGCAGGGGTCTGTGTGTTATGTTGTTGCGTGTTCAATATTGTCTGGAAGTGGTCAGCATGTAGGCATAGAGGGTTGTGTCTTGGTGGTCTATGGGCAGTATTGTGGTTGACAGGGCCATGTTCTGATAAACTGCAGTGCCAACCACAATGCTTCTCAGCAATACCCATGTCAGCAGTCATCCATAGTTACTGTTCAGATATCAAAATCTGTCACTGTCTGAAAGATGGACATGCCCTGAATGTGGACACATACATACACACAGTACACAGGTGGAAGTACCCTAGAAAGAGTGCATAAAATGTAACTGTCAACTAAACACAACTCTGGAATTGTACATACAGGTTAGCAGGACATTAGTTGTCTGTGTAGTATGGAATACTGATGTAGTCTGGCCAGTCACTGGCAGACCACAAAAGGCGCAGTTATGAAGTAATGAGAGACTGCCTATGTCCACGCACAAGGCAGCATACGTGGAATGTCCCAGGTATATCTGTAAGTCAGCTGCATGTAGCTTCCATATCACACATGCACTCAGCTCACCCCACTATCAACCACAGATTTATCACAGGTCATATCCTTGCTGTTGGGAATGAGTACAGTATGACCCCACATCTGTATGGGAATACCCACAGAATCAGCATGGTGAAGAGGTGTCCTATGCAGGTGTGTCCCTAGCTGTAAGCAGCACCCCTGCCTGCATTCAGACCAATTGCTCAATATGGACAGGAAGTATTACCATTAACACCTCACACACTTACCCTGTCACCCCAGGGAAATCCACTGGCTTGCAGCCTGGGAATGTAGGAGTGACAGAATGCACTGGCTTGCTACAGATGGCCTGCATCACTATCAAATGGCCTACAGTCCTCTGTCAAAGGCCTGTGTCCCACCCATAGTGCCAGTGTATGGTATCTCATGGGGTCCTAACTAACAACCAAACATAGTCACCAGAACACAAATGCAAGGCCATGTTGACAAATCCCAGTAGCATGACCCCCCCCCCCCATGTCCTACTGCATGAACTGTGGACTAATCCATAAATACCACTGGGATGAAGCGCCAACTATAGGGATACTTCTCTGATATCACTCACATAATGTTAGGCAGAGGATAGAATAACAGAGGGGGGTGTAGAAGCATGGACGTCATGGAGTGTGTGAAGTCTGAAACTCTGCGTGCCCATACTACACCTGCCTGCAAACCTAAGAATGGGTGGCTACAAACCTGCTCATAAAACACAATGTGAAGGGGAATTGACCAGATATATGAGCCCTGCCTCTGGGTAATCTGGGTGAATCTTTACAGCTGAGAGGTATGACCACAGCAGGATATGGCCACTCTGTTAAGTTGATATATGTAAATGAAAGGGATCCTCAGCCACCATACTACCAAGGAGCTGGACCATTTACACAAACCCATCAGCAAGTGTCTGTAGTGACCCCTCCAGAATGGCATGAGTGTGCAAGAATGTGTAGGTTGCGGACCACAATACTGGATTCAGCTGCATTCATCTTGTATTTCCCGGTAAACAACTGTGAGCAATTAATCTTATTTGTCAGTAGTTGATGACATAATACATCAGAGTGTAAAACAGTACATAATGTCTGAATATCTCTGCTAACACCAACCATGTAACACAAGCAGCACGGACAGCAATAGTTACAGTATCCCCCTATCTTTTGCCCATTGTGACTCCATATTGTCAGCCTATCTACAGATATCCTGCAGAAACAGGTTGCTAGCTGTAGGTGTAGAACACCAATGGCTGGACTGGAGTACAACCCTACCTGGAATGGATTCACACACTCAGTACAGAAGGTCATACTGGGCATGCTCCTACACTTAGAGAAAAAAAGCCCATGTCTGACAACACAGTGGACTATACATATCTGCCATTTACCCAAGTCTGTGCATACACACCAAATTACACACCAATTATGTTTCACACACACACACACATTGGATAGGAATACTCACACATATCTAAGGCCAATGGACTATAATTTGTCAAATATACACACACAGAGATGTGGGGAACAGAAACAGACAGTGACAGAGAGAATGCAATTATGAGGGTTGTCCCACCCACTATACAGCCAATTGGCCTATATCACATGATGTGCTGATGTCAATCAATGTAGATATTTCTTTTGGTAGCCCTCAGCCCTAAAATGTCTGTGGTGCTTGTGATAACTGTATAACATGTTAGTACAAATAGGTATTCATGTAGCATTTGTAAACTCAGTCCTGTCAAATGTGAAGTTGTGTGCGATGGAGTGTGTGCATGTGTGTGTTTCCAGAGGAATGATTTATGGCCCATTCACATACACTGCAATTCACATTGCCCATGTTAGCTCCCCTGCTGATATCAGTCCCTTGAAATAACCCCTTGGGAAAGACATAGCTGTATAAGCTGTGTGGCACTTGCGCTAACTGTGTAATACTGTAATGCAGTAAACTAGTTAGGTAGGAGTTCTAGTCCCAGACATGGCAACTGTTAAACTGTGGGTGTGTTTTGAGAAGAATGATTTTGATGCCATTCACACTCACTACACCGCCCATTGCCCTACTTTAGTACTCGTATGGATGTCAGTCACCTTGAAATAACCCATTGGCAAAATCTTGGCCCATAAGCTCTGTGGTGTGTGCAGTAACTGTGTAATACTATAGTGTAGCAAAGGTACGAGTTTTAATCCTGTCCTGGCAAGTGTGAAAATGTTTGTGTGTGAGTGTGTGTCTTAGATGACACCTGATTTTGTGGACATTCACACTTACTGCACTTCCCATACCACCTCCTTTAGCCCTGCTGCTGATGTCACTCACCTTCAAAGATACCTTTGGACAACTCTCTACCATATAAAATCTGTGGTGTGTGTGGTAAGTGTGTAATGCCATAGTGTAGCAAATTAATTAGTTAGGAATTCTAATCCTGTTCCTGGCAACTGTGAAAGTGTGTGTGTCTTTGATGATGCCTGATTTTGTGGACATTCACACTTCTCATACCCTTCCTTTAGCCCTGCTTCTGATGTCACTCATCTTCAAAGATAACTTTGGAGAGCTCTCCAACATGTAAGCTATGTGGTGCGTGCAATAACTGTGTAATGCCATAATGTCGCAAATTAGTCAGATAGGAGTTTTGATCCTGGTTCTGGCAACTGTGAAAATGTGTGTGTTGGTGTGTGTCTTTGATGACACCTGATTTTGTGAACATATACACTTCCAAAACCCCTCCTTTAGCCCTGCTGCTGATATTACTCACCTTCAAATATACCTTTGGACGGCTATCCAATAAAAAAGCTCTGTGGCACATGCAATAAATGCATAATACTGTAGTAGCAGTGTATAGTTAGGGGTTTGAAACCCAGCACTGGCATGTGAGTCTCATTGGTATCCTGTATGGGTGTGGTTGTGTAATAATAGGATCCATTGCAGGGTAGGTTATGCTACATTTTCATATTGAAGACCCATGTGTCCCAATGTCACATTACAAGGCCAACAGTTGTCAAAAACTGTAGAGGTTTTTGTAGACAATACATAGCCATAAATGTATATATAGGCAACCATTATAATACCTAGAGACCTCTCTCCACCCAAGGATCATACACAAACACACTTGGCTCTTTCTATCTTACTTTCTTTCATTCTCTCTGCCCCCCCCCCCCCCCCGTTAGATGTGGAAAAATGCATCTGTTTTGCATAGGCAGCAGCTTGACATTGGTAGGTAATGTTCATGATCAGCTAATGGCCTGTGAATGAATTGGAGTCCCCCACTTGCTAATTGCATGTGGAACAGCTGTGGTATCATTCCTATAGCCAATTGCATGGAAACAGACTCCTTTAACTAAGCACTGCAAGTGGGTGTTGGCCATTTTCCTTCACTGTGAGCAGGACTTCATGTGGATGTCTGACAAAGAGAATCACAGAGGGTAATTGGTAATACCTATTACAACAAGCACTGTGCAGACAGGCCAGCAAACTGGAGGGGGATGTTCCAGACATGGGGACAGAATGTACGTATTGCTGTTCTACAACTGAAGTAATGTTGGTTTAACAGGGTTTGTGTGGATATGGCTTTCTGCATGATTTAAAGTCTGGCATGACAGTGTTTTGTGGTTGAGAAAGCACTCATCTGTAGGGCTATCTGCAGACTGGCCAGAGTTTGGAGTCTCATTTTTGGTGTGTTACTCACACATTTTCTGTCTTTAGAAATGCAGTAGCATACTCTGATGTTTGTAGTCAGTAAATGGTAACATCCATGTGTGTTACTGACTTCATATCCCTCAGAAGGGATATGTCACTACAAACCCTGCTACACAAGCAATGTTCTCAGTTTATAACTGCAGTATGTCAATATTGGCCCTGTGTTTGTGCATCTGTCACCTAAGTTTGTCACTCTTTGTTAATACATCATGCGTTGAAAGGTGGATATGTACAGTATATCATTATTTACTGAGATAATTCTTGCTATCAAGCCAGTGATATATCAGACTGCCAGACATGTAATGTATAGCAGGCCTAATATTTGAGGACAAAACCTGTACATTCTGTTGTAGTCTGTACAGTAGTGAGGTCTGTGTACTTATAGTGATTTTTGACAGAGTGTCTATTATGTAGCAGTGTATTGTCAATATGTTATTTGGCCTGTGTACAGACTGGGGTAGATGACAGTGTTCTTGGTCCTGTTCTATCTGACGTTGCATGCTGCTCAAGTTTCTAATACCCAGTCAGCCTATATGTTTGTAGGGCCAGACTGAGACATGTCCCATACCACAGTCAGGCATCAGACTATGCTGTAAATTGGGCCAATATATGTAGGGTTAGTGTGTGAGCGGCAAACCTGATGATGGCTTTTGTTCACACAGTCCATATACTGTACTATTACTTAGGCTTACCTTTACGTGACTTTGACTGTGTTGAGATTGGTTGTGGGTACGCACTTTCATACTGGTGTCTGTTACACCATGCTGTTACATGCCTGTAGTGCCTGCTACATTTCCAATTACATGTGTATTCCCCCACAGGTAAATTGGGTTAGTGTTGTGGCAGTCTGCCTGCAGTGTAGACAGTGCTTGGTGACATGCCTAGCAGCTCAGTGTATGTACCCTAGTGTGATGTTATGTCTAGATATTTGTCAGATGTACTGTTGCCTGGCAACCATATGTGTTGTGTATTTCTGACAAAGCAGTGGGCTGTTGTGAAGATGTATGTCACTACCTAGTGGGAAGTATGAGGGCTTGGGACCTCTGCTCCTCCAGTTAATATGTGTTAGGACAGATAGGAGGGTGTGAATGCATCAACAATGTGAGCTTACCTACTACAATATTTGTGATATATCCCCATTCTCATTGGTTTAAACATTCCATTTGCCAGGCTTGTTCCACACTTTTTGCACTAAGGAGTTCTGTGTTTACATCATGACTGACCAGATTGTTTCAGACTGTCAATGTTTATTGCTCATAATTCTTCTGTATTCCACAGGATCATTACTGTGATTTGTGTGGTACTTCACTATGATGATTTTATGATGTCTGCCAGTAACTGCTGGTGTACGTATCAGTTTTAGAAGAGCCTTCCTTCATAACATGTGTTGATACAACCCCTGTCACTGTACCGATATTCTACATTTTTAACTGCAATATGTACATTACGTTCCCTTGCACTAAGAGGTTGAGAGTTATGGTGCTGAGGCATGACTTCACTACATGTCATGGGCATATGTGTTTTATATATATATATATATATATATATATATATATATATATATATATATATATATATATATATATATATATATATATATGTGTGTGTGTAGATATATATATATATATATATATATATATATATATATATATATATATATATATGTCCATATCCTTTTATGTGTAAACATGAGTGTTGAAAAATCTTCTCAGATGTATTCTACCATATTAATCTGTTTGTATATTTACATATAAGAACATGACTGATTCAACACTATTTCCACTTACAATTACAAATACTAAACAATTGTAATAGTCAAAGCAGTTGTTCACTACTATTCAGTATGTGTACTGAGTGTTATATTTGAAAAATCAACCAACATCCTCACAGCTTAGTGGTTAAATGCTGTGAGTACAATGTGCAGGGTCCTGGGTTCCAGACTTGCATGACCTATTTATTTTGTTGCTGGGCAAAACAAGGGCTGATGGAGACAGGGTGATTAATGCACTTTAAAGCCTCTTTAAGTAGGTTTGCATGGTTTTGCATGAAGCTAAGCAGTGCTAATGTACGGTTAAATGAATAAGCGCTTACACAGTGTAGGCTTCACTTACCAGTGTGCAAATCTGCTTAGCATTTACATTTAAGCAATACTTACACCTGCTATGCATAGCCCAGCCCTGTATTTAAGTCCATTTACATAACATGCTTCTATGTGCTGTCTTTGCATTAGCAAGGGGTCTGAGTAAACTGTATGGGACACCTGAGTATACATGTGTAGTACCACAATCCTTTCTCTGTGTATGTGTTTCATACTTGGGTATTACCCCAGACTATATGCAGGCACACTTGCATGTATGGTATCATTACATTACTACTTTTAACAGTGTTTTTCCAAGTAAGAGTAGATTGCAGATTGTAGTACTGGAACCATACACCTCTGCATACAAAGCTGGACTCTGAGTACTGACTATCATGTTGTTGGTGTTTGAGCTGTATGTGTTTATGTACCTCCTAGTGGATATTGATCTGCTATGTTGATAGTAACTGTAGACTACCATGTTTTTATGGACATGTCATTGAGGACTGCTGTAATGTAGTAATGGCATACCTATCAGTCTTAGACGTCTATCTGTTAAAACATTCATCCTAATGCATAACCTGTTGTCTATCTACTGTCTGTTTTTCCTCTGTACCGATGTGCAGATGTCAGGTAGTCATCTTGGCTGTTTACAGGCAATCTCTGATTGACTGACACTGACATGTCTGCCCAGCTGAGTTATGCATGCCACAGCTAGGAAACCCCAGTCTGTATGCACCATATGCCATGGATACCTCAAGCAGACTACCACAGTCAACAGAACATGTTTGGTTACAGGTCCCAACCCAGGCACTGGCCATGTTATGCACTATGTGTTGCATACATGTCAGGAGGAGCACCTCACTGGCCCTCTTCAAGAGAAAACCAGATGAGTGGATATTGAATATAACTATCTCCATGGGGATCACTCAAGTGGCATCAGTTGATAGATGGCCTGCTGACAAATATCAGGTACCATGATACCAGTGTACACACATGCCCTACTCTTCTTATCTCTCCTTGGGCAATAGCCTGGTACACACCTAGGAACACCTGAAGCTATGCAACTCAGTACTGACAAATGTGTTTGTTTGCATTACTGGGTATAACAATGTTTGGGTGTTCTACAAATGGGTAGATAGTTGTGGGTTACCCTCTGAGTCCTGGCAAATGTGAATATGTGTGTGTGTGTGTGTGTGTGTGTGTGTGTGTGTGTGTGTGTGTGTGTGTGTGTGTGTGTGTGTGTGTGTGTGTGTGTGTGAGTGTGTGTGCAATTGTGTGTAAGTGTGCATATTTTTAGAAGGCAGCATTCCGAGGCCACATACTCCAAATACACTAAACCTTGCCATACATTATAAGGGATGGTGATGTTGCTGACATTAGGAGAGCCATGGCAAAGCCCTCAGCCTACTATCCCTGTGGATTGTGCAATAAATGCATATCCCTGTAATAGCAATAATTAGCTAGACAAGAGTTTGTATTCCAGTCCTGGTCAATGTGTGATTGTGGGTATGTCAGAGCATTATCATAGATTTCAGTGAGTACAATATCCAATGTGGGGTGGGTGTGCTGGGTATACTGTCTTTACACCATGGTGCCCTCAGCAAATGTCCCAAGGTCCAGTGTATGAGGACCACTGTGCCCATTACCCATACAGGTAACCGATGACACTCATCAGCCTGATGATGCATGTGATGGGGTCACAAACTCTGTAACAGTATGGACTCACTGACAAGTTAGTCAGCACTGCTAAACACAGGTCTGTCAAATGTGTTTATGATTGTATGTGTTTGTCAATGTGTATAAGACAGCATATTGTACTATGTATTGTCCATTAACACCCAGTACATCCCCCCACTACCATACTGTCCAAGGCCTGGTGATGTTGTTCACCCTTACAGGAAGCTGAGGACACATCTCACCCTACAAGCTCTGTGGTGTGTGCAAGTAAGGCAAATCACATTAGTAGCAATAAGTACTTATGTAGGGGTTCTATTCTCAGTGTTGCCAAGTAAGCGTGGGTGTATGTGAAGGGATCTACTTCATTTTGCAGAAAATATATTTTCCAGGAGATCATCTGTCTGAGAACTAACTGGCAAACATTAAAATTGCAAAGCGATCATCTTGTTGAAAATCATACCATCAAAAATATTAGTGGATGTGTGAATGCTCTTTTACCCACTGTACAGCTGTGCAGCAATACTGGAATTGGTATACATAGTTGGCTGCGGTTGTAGTGGGCCCAGCCACCCATATTGGGGGTATTGTTGTGCATATCCCTCCACTTAGTATGCTGCTATACTGTCCAGTTTATGCTAAAAGGTTAAGTAGTGGTTAATCACACTATGTGTGGTTCTACACCAAAACACACACTCCAATGTGAGGGGCTGTGCCCCCCCACACCAGGACAACTATGTATACCAACTCCAAGATTTCAGTACATTGGGGAAAATGACATATACCCTGCCAGTACCATTTCCAATGAAATTAAATTTGTTGGACTGATTATTTACTGATGTGATGTTCTGGCAATTTGGTCTTGGTGGAATTACAAATGCCAACATGAGTTCTCTGCACAATGACGTACATCCATGTAAACAGCATTCTTTGTGTATCACATCAACACAAAAGCCTGGTTGTGTGTGTGTTATTCACAAACATTTGGTGTGTGCCACCCAGTACACTTATCATTTTCCACTGTACAAGAGCTGCTTACATCAGCCACCATGCACTCACCTGTATACACCCCTCAGACCTATCACCCATGTGGCACATGCAATAACTGTCATACAGACCTGTCACTTGTGTTCAGCTGTACCCAGGATATGACACAGTCAATATGTTTCCACAGTGCCACACCCCTTGTAGTAAATGACATCAGACCAATATCCACCTGACACACAGACACATAGAACACAAACAGAATACATTACGGAGACAACATTCAGTCAGTTTTAATAGCAGCAATAATGTGTCATGGCTGTACAGCTACACACCCTGACGTGTAAGCATGAAACATTCCCACTGACAACGCTTTAAACAGCATTAAATAACTAAACTGTCGTACATACACCCTGTGCATCAGAACAATATTAGCATGTCCCTGCATTGATGATATGGATGACAGGAATGTGGCACAGGTATCATCATATGCACAGGGTGTGGTGTGGGTATGCCAGAGGCTAGGCTGAGCCATTTGGTTGACATCATGTGTGTGGGGTTAGGGCTATGTTCATTAAATGGCCTGTGCAGATGTGGTGTGTGTAGGTATGGAGGTGCCCTAGCTGTGATGGTGATGTGTGCGTGTATGGATTCATACAGTTCTGCCATGTGGCTGCCCTATACAAGTGTATGTTAGACAGCTGTGTACCATACATGGCAGGGTGTACAGTTCACTGTGTCTGGCCATGAGCATGGGAAATGCACCTCCCAGGGATTGCATGGGAACCATCAGGCAGAAGCCAAGTTATGGTCATCTCCCCTAATGATGACATTTGTCTGCTGGATCTGCATCCCTGTTTGGACCAGCCAAAACCATGTGAACATGGCCTGCTGCATTGTGGTGTGGACAGCACCCCCCCATGTAGTGATGGTGCTAGTACTGCCACTATGGGAGCAGAAGTGAGATGTCACACAGCCAAGTAGACCTCTACCTGCTGGTGTTGCTGACCTACATCAACATGCCTAATTCCCTACTCCCACCACATGTTCTACCACAGACAACAAATGGTTAAGGATTCCCACCATCTCACCCAACCATCTCTCCATGATCCCCTGCAAAATAACAGTGGGCATCTGCATGATCACGGATGTCATCACGTACAGTCAAGAGGTCAGTGTATAGGGAAAGCTGTTGTTTGCCCTTGTAAGACATTTTACGGGGGGAGGATATTAAATCTTTATAACCTAGGCTGTTAGAACATGTGAGGGATATTACTAATAAGACACATCAAGGTATATGGCTGTACATTTTCATACATTTCAACATGGGGACAGTGGAGGGTTAGAGCTTACTGTGTTGCACATAGTTCTGTTTGTCAGTGTGATAGTACATATCAAAGTGTAGCATTACTATGTAAAAGATCCATTTACATTATAATATGTGATACGTTTCCCCCTAGGGGATTATCTACAGAGTGTAATTGGAGGCTGTAGAACTAAATCTGTATTTAAGTGTTGATTGCTTCTTGTCTTCACTATCATATATTATTTTTTATGATATATATGTACATATTCTATATGTCTAAGTTTGTATGTATAGCTACATGTATCTGATGTATACACTTTTCATTTGTGCCTATCACCATAAAAATCCATATTTGTAGATTTATATATTATAAACATGACTGGTTCCACAGTATTCTATACCTGTCTTCAATGATATATTTAAAAAAATGTAGTCAGTAACCCAATTCAGATGGAGTAGTGGTGCATTGTTCTGACTATGATGTACATGGTCGTGGGTTCAAGACTGGGTAGGGCAGATTTTGCTGACAAAAACAGTGGCTGATGGTGACAGGATGATTAAATAAGTTTTAAGCAGTTGTAAGTGGGTTTGTGTGGAGCTAAGCACTGCTAAAACAAGGTTAAACAAATACTTGTCTGTTTAGGCTTGGTTTAGCATCACACAAACACGTGCAAACCTGCTTACTGCTGCTTAGAACAGCTTACTCCTGCTTACCCTTGCACTCATTTCTTTAAAAGAAAAGAAAAAAGGGGTGATAGGAAAGATGTGAAAAAAGGGGTATGCAGAGGGAAAGACAATAGGGAAAATAGCTAGATATGTGCAAGACAGGTGTAGGGAAGGTCCATAGCAGTCCATTTCTTCTACAGCCACAGTGGTGCATATATACTGAATTTGAAATTAAATTTGGACACTCAAACCCCTGAGAGAGGAGTGAGTACAACAATAATGTGTTGTGAAGCCAATTAGACAAGACTGCATATGTCTAGTGGACATGTGTTTCTGAAATGGACAGCTATGTATGGGGCGAGATTTTTTTTTTTGGGAACAGATTGCCTTTTTTTTTTAAGGTGAGAGTGGGATGTTGGGGTAGGATAGTAGGTATATTTGGGGAGATAGGTTGGACAGGAAGACAGACAAGACAAGACCGACAAGACAACATATATGGGTGGTATACGACACATGTGGGGGTAAACACCTTGGACGGGGAGGGGTGTTTGGAAATCAGAAGCCCATGGGCCCCCAAATAGAAACAGTGGGACTTGAGGTCCCTACCCATGGGCAGTCACCATTGCACCTTCACAGCCCCGAAGGCCCAAAAGTGGCTGTGCTGTGGGCTGAGCAGGAGGGGCAGGCTGACCCTCTAATTGCACCGGGGTGGGTCCCAGATGTGCTGGGGCCCAGTGCCATGGCCAGATGAGGTGGGAGAGGTGGGTCTGCTGGGACTGGCCTTCCCAAACGTGCTATGGTGTTGCAGTTTTAGAACATATGTGAGTTAGTAATAGTCAACACAGTCCAGGATTAGTTATAACAGCATGCATAGATATTCCCATTAACCCAAAAAAAATATTTGGAACAGTTGCAAAGCAAATAGAACACATGCATATATGGAACCACTGTGGCCATTACAACAGCATGCAGGTTACATTGATAGCAATAGGCCACCAATTATAGTATTTCAACATGGAACATTAATAGAAAGACATTTCAATATTTGTTGAACAATAGGACATATGTCCCAACAGTAGGTTTGATGTAAAACATACCCATTGATTTGTGTGTTTAGATTATTGTTGCAGATATGATCCTTGCAGTACTCACAACTTTAATGATCATTGCTCTAATCATTACTCTTCAGGTATTATTACAATACCCTATGGTCTTGGTTTGGGCAGTGGTATGTTTGTACACAGTTATACTTCAATCATCTTATAGCTACATTCTACTTCTCTTACCTGGTAGACCTGTGGAGGGAATGTTTGTTAACACTACCTGACTAGTAATCCCAAGTCAAACACTCCAGCAGGCAGCAATGACACCAGTGTAGTTCAGTCAATCTTTTATTTTAATAAAAGATTGACTGAACTACATTGGTGTCATTGCTGCCCAGTGGAGTGTTTGCCCTGGGATTACTAGTTTTTCAGTGAACTTTCTTTAGTTTGTTCAACACTACCTGACTGTTTCTACACATATTCCCAGATTCCTAGTTAAAATTATACACATACCTCTAAACCTCTTCAGGCAAAACATCTGAACAAAGCTTGACAAAAGGGGGGTAAACTTGGGACATGTTTTACATATTGCTTTTATAAACTTAGAAAGTTGCTAGGGTACAGGATTCATTTAAATATATATTTTCTGAAGGATTTGAAGTCTGAAACTCAAATGTATGTCATTATTTAGTGACTTCAATCCTGAGATCATCCTAGTGATGTGCCAGGAAAAAAGAGGAACAGGACAAAATATGAGCCAAAAATCTGGACATTCTATGATAATCTTTACAGTTGAGAGGTATGATTATGCATACAGCTTCTACCAATCCCGGGATTTGAACCATGGCTGTGTCTACTAAAATACAACAATTTGCATGTCATCAGCATGAGTTATCCAGAAACTGCTGCTTTTTCCTTCAGGGTTTTCTGTCTAAGTCTCTCTTTTTTGTACAATCTGACCTTGTAATTACAACATTCTTAAAGAGACATTCCTAGACATATCTTTTATGTAGCACAGTGTGAGAAATAGTGGTTGACACAACAGTACTATTCGGATATCAGATCTTGGTGAATGCAACATGTGAGGTCATAGAATACCAGAGTAAACACAACCAGTCAAAGATTTAGAACTTTATTGCCAGGCAGTTACACTTTTATTTAAATATGACCTATATGGGACTATTACTAATTTATAGTCTGCTTTATTCAGTACAAACCATATTCATTTTTATACTCCCAGGTGACATTTTACTCCTTTATATTTATTTGGTATGACTACTACAAGCAGGATTGTTACTCACCAGCCTCGCAATGCAGCCTTTGCAAGCTGCTGGCATGGGCTTCCTGGTTTACATCCCACTCAGCTGGAGCTGTAATGAAAATAGAGAAACATTTATGCATACCTTTTTACCAGGAGTCCTACCATGACCTTGGACTCCTGTATGCCCCAGCACTGCGCCCAAAAGGGCATGCCCTCTCCAACACCTGCCATACTGCCTACAGTGAAGTGCTACAACCATTTATGACCTGTATTTCCATCTGTGGGGCTTGAATACAGCTGATTTCCCACCCTTTGCCATGATTGGACAGGTATGAAAATGCTGAGCTAAGCTAAGCTATGGGCAAACCTGCTTAGCTAAGGTCAGCAGTGCTTAAAGGGGCAGGTTCAGCATTGCTTACCAATGGCCAAATCCACTTAGCTGGGCTATTCATTGCTTAGTATTCATATGTACACTATCTTACACCAGGTCAGCATAGCTGTGCAATGCTTAGCATTGCTTATTTTTTTATATTGGTCTACCACCTGTATGGGATTGATTCATCATTCATTACATAATATAGATTTATTTACCTTCCCTGACATCCCCCAATGTGCTGTGATGAATTTATTCTTATGTGACTATACTGTATGGGGCACTTGTGTTTATATGGGGGTCTCACTACTTTATTAAAATGACACCTCACATCTGGGCCTAATACACTACTCTGGTTGAGAAAAATAAGTTACTTCTTACATAAATTTACAAAAAATTTAAATTGTAATGTTTACACATACAAAATGGAAATGGCTTTGGTGAGGCTTGAGCAGTAGATGACTACATGCAAGGTGCACGCTCTAACTGCTACACTATTGCACTTATCCTTATTCTCGATGTCCACTGCTTTTTAACTTATCCTGACGTTTCAGCTGGGCTAAGCGTAGCTAAGCAACAGGCACAACCGCGCAGCTACGCTTAAACTTTATTGAATATGTAAAAAAATAATTTATTTGTTGTGTTTTTTTAATATCTACCCTTCAGAACATCCATGCTAATGCTGAACCTGTTATTCTATCAATTTTCTGGCTTTGTAGAGATGATTGTCCCTTATGGCTTTGTCCAGATTCCTTACTCTGACGGGTTGGGAGGTGTGCACTATGTGCTTATGCTAAACCTGTCATTCTATCATGTTTATGGCTTGGTAGGGATGATTGTCCCTTAGGGCTTTGTCCATATTTCTTACCCTGATGGGTTGGTGGTGTTACGAGTGTTCTTGCTCATCTGGAGTGCAGGGGGAGTATGTATTGTGAGATCTCTGCTCTCAGACACACCCCCTGCACTCCTACACAGAACTGTGTCCATTTTACAGCACAGCAGTGTGCCTTCATGAATATGCATGGCGCACTGCTGTGCTGTACAGGAATGGTCCTTTCCATGCAGGAATAAGCTATTCCTGCACGGAAGCTTGCTGAATCCTGGCGAGAATCCGGATAACATTAAGGTCAATTCTAGAAATGTAAACAAAAATACTCCAGTCCCTACAGGCTCTTCTTAATTATTTACATCATCATGTAGACCTAGTTCAAGACTATTGAAAGTACCCCATCAGTACTTCAATGTTAACATGCGTTCAGGCCCACCACACTAAATGAAGGCACTAAAGGTAGCAGGATTTCTATAATCATGAAACAAAGACTTTAGGCAGGATAATAACCTGGAACTTCTCCATGTCCAACTTATCTTAAACAAAACCCCATATGACATTGTAGCTAACTACAGGACCCCTCTATGACCTCCTTCACCCAAACCTCCTACCTAACTTATATGGTACCCATAAGCATTCAGCCAAGCACCATACTCCTATGGTATTTCAACTACCCTTCCATCAATTGGTTGATGTATGCCAAGTGATTTCTGGGCTTCATAAGATGCAAACTCACTGGAGCAGTTAGTCTGCATCACAACCAGGGGAAGACCAAATCCTGTTCTTGGATCTCATCAATATGGGACAGCTCTGTTCTCTTCCTGTCGCAACCTACTCTCTAATCAGTCTGGGCAATAAATCAGTTACATTCATCTTAAGAGTGAAGCCAGAAATATCCTCCAATAACTTAGTATTTAGAGGTTGTGTTAAAGCTAATTTACTAAAGCTGAGTAATGACCTGGCTAAATTCAACATTCCCTTCCACCCAGATGGTCCTTCTGCAAATGCAGAATCCTTCACTGCCAAATTCTATGCCCACGTAAATAGCTGCATAGACATTACAGGTGCTGAGAGCAGCACTCTTGGCTAACATCAAAGACTGAAACAATAATAATTTCAACAACTCCAATTCTACCCTAACTTAGGAATGGGGTCCAATCCTTTCATGGTATTAGAGAACCAAAATTAAATGCATCTGACCCTCTCTAAAGTAAATGCAATGCCAGATTAAAAAATAACCCCCTATATTGGAACACGAATACAAACAGGCTCTTCTTTAAAGGAAAATGCTCACTACATGTAAAAATAAACAAATCTCTTCAAATACTAAACACTGTCTTGCTAAACTCTTCTAAGGTAAACATGGCTACTCAGACAAATGACAGTCATATAGCCTTCTTCAACTATGTTAGAAAAACTCTATCACATGCTCTGACTGAAAGGACATACCCAACCAACTAGCAGATACACTTAGCTTCAGCTTCAGTTTCACCCCCACAGTCCCAGAAACAAGTCCCCAGGGAATTATCCAAGCCAAGAACACTGCCTCTGTGATGCTGGATAACATATCAGGCCGCCAAGTGGTCAGCCTGAAACAGGACAGCTCAGTCTCCCTACACAGGCTACTTAATATCATCCTCCAAAAGGGGTGTGAACTAGACTGTGGAGTACAAAACAGTCACCCTAGCACAAAGGTGGGGCGTAAGTGTATCTGGGCAATTATATACCAATACGTCTGACTAGCTTCATCTCTAAGGCTATGGAAAGTGTCATTGTGGAATTAGTTAATAAAGAGAGAAGTAACCTACAAGCATTTGAACTGAGCCAGTTCAGTTTTGGCAAGGCTAGATCTGAAGCAATGGATAAGTGAAATTTGGTACACCTCATATATCTTGACCTTGCAAAAGCATTTGCCATTTTCTCACATTCAGGCATAGTTAATAAACTTACCCAGTTTAATATAAGTCCCTGTATAACCCAATGGATAGCAAAAAGACTCACACATATAACACAGGAAATTAGGGTTGGGGATGTTCTACCTCCTCTAAAAGATGTGGCACTAATGATGGTCTCAGGGTTCAGTCCTTGGGTCACTTCTTTTCAGGATTTACTTCTTGAGCAAATGTCTGATGGTTGTAAACTTGTTGCCATCATAAATTGTCCAGAAAAAAGCAAGATCCTTCAGGAGGGCCTTTCCCAAACAGATAGTTTGTATCACAGCCATGAATTAAAACTAAATGCCAAAAATGCAGACTAGTATCCTAGTCTCATGATGTCCCTTGTGGCTATTAAATCAATTAACACTCCCATGAAAATTGATCAAGTAGTTTCATACCTGGGAACCTATGCTGACAATGAGCTGTTGTTTGATCATCACGTTTCTGCTGTTGTAAGAAAGTCCTTTTTCACTGAGCAGCTTAGTAATAAAGGTTTGGTGTCCAGGTCCAAGGAGGTGACCATTCCATTGTATTGTTACTATTAGGCTGATCATTAACTGCAATGTCCTTTTTGATATGTACCAGTATAAACACCTGGAATAACTTGAATGACCTCAACCCTTACTGACCAAGAAAGTAAAGGGTCTAAATCACAACAACTACACTGACTATCTCAAAGCCTTTCCCTCTTTTAGTATAGTACAGACTACTGAGGGACAGTTTCTCCCCCTCTTTCAGTCTCTACTGACCCCATCCTTTCAGACATCTTCAAGCACAGTAGTTTCAGAAACAGCCACTCAAGAGATCTTAATCTCTTCTCCAACATAATAGAACATGCTGAAAGGATAGATATGTTTCACAGAAAATACCACGCCTCTAGAATCGTCTTCCTTTCCACATAAAGCAACATACACTTCTTACTCTGTTCAGTCATAACCTGGATGAATGGATGGGAAGCAAGTTCACCCCCTGGATTAGCACCATATTCCCTTATGTATAGGAGCAACATGCAAATTTCTTCCTGGCTCTGGCTATTTGTACTTCAAATGCAAAAGGTTTTGGTTTAATTGTACTTATAATATTCAGGCTAAATGACATCTTAGAAATGCACAGATAAGCTTCTGAACATCCTCTGAAGATTCTCATGCATTATTAGTGTATGAATCTATAGTGGAAATCTGAGCATAATGACTGAAGTGATATTTTAACCATCTGAAAAGATCATGCATCATTTTTTAATTATTTTTCAAAAATCACATGATTAAGAAGATATTTCCATAACACAGCTAGCACTACAGCATTTAGAGTTCATAGGTTCATAAGGTCATAGGTACGTGCAAGGCAATCAGTCTGCAAACCATTACAAGACTAGACAAAAGCCCTACTGAAAAGTTCCCTCCAGTCTCATGGAGGACTCAACAAGACAGACTAAGAGAGAATTTGATGCTATCCATCCAGTTATCTAGTTTACATTGAAGGAGGCAAGGATGCTACTCTTCTTGACACATAGTGGAAATTTTGATCCACAGTTGAGGGCTACATTCGGATATGAATCTATTATGCCAACAGGTCTTACTTATTTGTTGATGAAGATTTAGATACTTTAACCGTGTATGTGAGGCATAATTTGTTCTTTAAAATAATATAAGGTAAAAGAAGGTTTGAGATCTTTCAGGCCTAAAAGACTAATAAAGATCTCCATGGAGGAGTCCATAATATACTGACTACAAATAGACAGCTGCCAGTCTGACCTGATAACTAAGATTATTTAGAGCACTGATTTCTTTAAGTATAAATTGCTAAGGTCTCTAATGGCTCAGAGATATGCTTAGACAAATGCATGCCAACAGGTGCATTGTATTCAGGAATGGGTCTGATGAGATACAAGTAAAGGGGAAATAAGACATTTTTGGATCTAGGGGAGAGACATGTTTGAAATTGGATGAGATAAGTAAGAGGTTTTCTGAACTTTTGTGGAGACACAGTCATCAAATTTTGGAAAAGTCAGACTTTACTAGTAAACAAATGTTAATAAATAAAGAAGATGATAAGTAATTATCAACAACAGCACCCTGACCCTCATGGCAGTGTCTGATTGAATGGATGTATCACCTATATAGTAAAGTTAAAGGTTTTGTTTACCAAAATGAACTATGCTGCATTCTTCACATTTAATCTGAAAAGATTTTCCTTATAACAATTGTTAACATGGTCTAACCTATTTTGGAGCAATGGTGATTCAGTGGAAGACCATATAACTAAATTAAATTTACACTCATTTGCAAATTTAGATAACCTTAGGCCATGAGTACTGACCTGATGGTCTCTGATACAGAGCCCAAACAGGAGACAGTCCAACAATGAGACCTGTGGTACACCACTGGTAACTGTTTTGCTTTCAGAAGTGGCTCTTCTGACTATAGTAGCACCTGTGACTAACCACACGGGTTCTCTAAGAGAACCAGTTATACAATCTCCTCACAACATAAGGATTCATATTCAGATTTACAAATCTGTCAATAATACCTGCCTGGGGAATAATGTCAAAGGTTTTGGCAAGCTTCAGATATGTTGTGTGCACTGCATAAGCATTATCTGCTGTTTAGGATAGTTCTTTCATTAAAAATAAATGAAGTTAAGGAGGCAGAACCTTTTAGAAGGCTGAATTGATGAGGGCTCATAATCAAGAGCTTTTCAATGTCAAGATAGCTTTAAATATAAGTTTAGTAATAATAATGGGTTAATAGTTATCAGTATCTATGGTTGTGTCATCTTGAGTAACAGCATTATGATGTCTGTTTTCCAGGCTTTATGAATGCAACCAGTGGGGAGGCTTAAAAGTTAAGTAGATTGTATGACAGACCACATTTGGAGTTGCTAATCAGGCAACCTGTTATGTTACCAGAACCCATGGATGAGGCAGTTATAACGTTTGAAAGGGCTGACAAAATGTTTTTCCATACTAGTTAAAAAAGGTAGCTGAGATTGTGGAATCTGTGGGACAGCAATAAATATGGATGGGTTAACATTTGTTCTAAATTTTTCAGCTGGGATATTAACTATTTCCTTTGGGTCAAACTGAGCAGTGTTATTGTGGATTGCTCCAAACAATGATGTGTTTTATTTCATAATTTCCTGACATAGGTAAGGAAAGATTTGTAGGTATTTTTGGTTTACTGGTGATTTTAAGTTAAAAATCATATTTTAGTTTCCTAATGGTTCCCTTAAGCTCTTTACTGGTTTGCTTAAGTATGCTGCTAAGGTATATAGATTGAGAAATCTCATCAGAAGTAAGAAGTTTCTTTCTCTTGTTATATAATTTATTTATTTGTGTGTACCATCAGGGGTTATTTTTAATTTTTTCTTTATATCTAGAGTGGATAGGGGCTGCCTTATCATACAATTATTTATGCAGACGTAGAGACATAGGCAGTAGATTTTGCAATAAATTTCATCAGAAAAGGAGTACAGTGGAATTTATTTAGGTCATCAGGTAACTGAAGATCTACTTTTGAGAAGTCCCTAAACACAGAGTTATTTACAGGAAAAGTACAACCAGTTTTATTTTCTTTTTCTTTTATTTTATTTTAACATTTATTGACCAGGAAAGTCTGACTAGGATGGAGCCTGTTTTCAATGAAGACCTGGGGAGAAATGGTCCAGACTCAAGTCTTTGGAATGTGGGAGGAAACCAGAGTACCTGGAGGAAACCCACATGAGTGCAGGGAGTACACGCAGACTCTACACAGAAAGCACCCCAGTCGAGAATTGAACCGGAGAACCTCTTGTTGTGAGGCAACATTAACTGCTGCACCACTGAAAGGAAAAGATCATTAATTCATGGTCTGATTTAACAAAGCAAGATGACACATGCTGAGATGTGAAAGAAATTATCACATTCACGAGGACTACAGCAAGATACTGAAGCCTCCGGTGTGATTGTTAAGTACAAAAGGAGAGATAGCATTTATAATATCATGGAAATGTTGGTCATGCTGACCATTGGCAATGTAGGTCAGCCAGTTTATTGATGGATAGTTGAAATTCCCCAATAAGAAGGCATTGAATTTAATGTCAGTTTCAGCTAATGTGTTAAGATGTCTATTATGCTCAGTAGAGCACATAGATGGTAGCTTATAGCTTTCTATGAAGTGGTAATTAGTCCTGATAATGGCGATTTGGGCATCTGAGAGATTAAATGTGATTTTCTGAGGAATCTGTTGTGAGGTGATGATAGCCTTGACATAAACAATTACTGCCCCACAATTGCTAGTGTGTCTAAAGATGTAATAGGCATTATATCCACAAAGAGAAGGAGTGCTTTCATTGCGCTAAAATCAAGTCTGTATAACTACACAATTATACTACCTTTCTTTGACATTTTCATACTTCGATATCCTGAACAGACACAACAAAACATTGAAAATAACAATGGTGATGCATAAACATAATTTATTGCAGAGGGTAAGCCCCCTTACACCTCATGTGTGTGGGAGGGGGCTTTGTCCCCACACTCCCTGTTAATTATATATATTAGCCCATGATCACACAGACATAGGTAAAGGGAATATTCCCATACCTCAAGAACTGCGTGACATTGAGCATCTGCTGATCATCATTTTAGTCAAACAAAAGTGGTCAGATAAACAGACGGTAATCAAAGAACACACTGTTGACCGTAACATGTTCACCCAGCTACACATATATGAATGTGTTCAAGTTGCAGGAGAGCCTCAGATCTGGACTTTTTTCTTGTGATTCCCGGCATTGAGTAGAGTCAAATTAATGTGTTCCAAATTAGGAAAAAAGCATTTATAAGCAGCAACGGTTTTAGCCAGGTGCAGACTTCCCCTGGCTAACCAGGAAGACATGCATGCCATCTTATCCCAGACTGACATATACTGGATTACCCTAGTGTGACAACAGCTACATGCCCAGTTATTATAGCCAATTATCTTGTCTTTGGCATACTTTGGATTATTGTAAAATGCCACTTATGCCCTGTGTCTTTCCAAACACAGGCACATGTATAGCTAGCCTCTGAGTAGAGCACCTAAGGCCATTCACCCTAATACAGACCACTGTCAGGTCACAATCATATTTGTCAGGCTGGACAGATCTAAGAGCAATTGTTACATCCCAGATCATTCCACACAAAAGACAACTGTTCTTGTATTGTTATTTAAGCTGAGGAGGGTGGTGTACATATGCCTGACAACAGAGTCCTCTATTAATAAATCCTATTAATAAAACATTGTTATGGTTATATGCAGGTTTGAAAAGAAATAGCAACATCCATGAAAGCTGAAGAGTTGAAAGAGCTTGAACTTTCTCCCCAGAGACAATAAACTGGATTAGTCTAAGTTGTTTGTGTATCTGGATACTTTGATAAAGTAACTTATAATGCTACGTAATGGTAGATTACATAGACATGCAGATAAATAAGCATATTGTCTGCAAAAACTGTGATACATATCAACTGTACTGAATTTAATGGCACTAATGTGAAGGTGGTTGAGAACAGCATTGAAAAGTGCTTCAAGACACACAGATTAAAGAGGCACAGTGACAGTGAATGTTTTTGATTGGTAACACTGAAAACCTGAATGTAGGGCAAGTGTAGTCCTTTTATGATCTGCCAAAATGAAAGAGGATGATATAGACTGGAACATATCCAATTATAGTAATGAGCGGGGTGGAAAATTTCCAAGTTCATTCGATACTAATGATAAAAAGGATACCAGCATGATCAAATTAAGTGCAAAGACCACTTCTTTATTGTAGCTTAATCTATTTTCACATACAAGCAATTCCAAGGTAATGTTATGGGTTCCTATTAAATGATCGAAGACACATTCTTTCAAATGCATTGTGATCAAACTTGAAAGCAAGAAAAGGCAAAATAGTGAAACGGCATATAAGCAAATTCTTTCCCTGGGAAAGAAATCGCTTAGCCGCTTCCTTTACTTTGCAGTTTTCGTGACTGCAGTGCGATCTCAGAGTTGGTATATTTAAGTAGGGTTGTTTGTGTAGGGCACAGCCCCGCACATTGGGGGGTGTGGGGAGTAAAGCCCCCCACTTTATGTAATGTTTTACATTTTTTTTGTTTTGTTTTGTAGAACGGCAATTTTTTTTCCCTTGGAAAAAAATCGCTGTTCTAAGCGCTCGAGATTGTAAGCTTTCACTTACATGGGTTCGATAAATCATTGTTCACTTTTTTAAGCGTTCTGTGATTTAACATAGACCCAATATTATTGCCTTGGGTCTGATGATTACAAAGAAAGCTGCATGAATGTTTTAGATGAATTCAGAGCAATGGGATGTGAATCCGTTGTCCAACATCATCAGACAATTGTATAATCAATATTTATTAATGATAGTGAGTTATTGTTCTTCATATAGCAACATATAAATATTTATATATAGAGAGACAGATGACCAGTCAAAGGTCACCTGGTGCCCTAGATGAAGAGACTGAACACGACTGTCCATGCCCCCAACTGCTCACTGCCCCCCCACATGCATCATTCAGTGCACCTGATGCCTTCCCTCCATCCTGGTTCACACGCACACACACACACGCATACACACACACACGCACACGCACGCACACACATGCACACGCACGCACGCACACACACACACACACACACACACACACACACACACACTATTCAGAATATTGTTTTCCCTTTTTCTCACAGTTTGTCTTAGTCTTCATTTGTCTACATGTATTCATTCATTCAACAGACTTTAACAAAATAAGACTGCACTCTAATAACTGGGGAGGAAACAATTTTATTAAGCCAGAGGTTCTAGATGCTTCTGAGGTGCATTTTACTTTTTTTTAAATAATCTTTTTATCCAGTGATAGCCTGAACATAAATCATAATTAAGAGAAAAAATTCAGTTTTGTTCTTCTGCTTTGTTTTTTCCTGAATCCTTTCAACACACCCTAACTGACCAATACTACACAGTATTTGCTGCAATGGAAATAACTGTACTAGGCAGAGGATGCTCCCAGAAGCCATGGAGGATTGAGATGCTATGAGGTACATTATACAATTTTTAAAGCAGATGTTTTAATTCAATAATGGTTTGAACAAAAATCATGATTAAAGGAAAAAATTCAGTCTTGGTCTTCAGCTTTGTTGTTCCCTGAATTCTTTCAACTCAAAATAATTGAGCAAGACTGTACTGTAATAACACTTGTTAAAGTAACTGTATTAAGCTGGCATCTGAGTCTACAATGTACTCAGAACACATAAGGTTGTAGATGCTTTGAGGAGGATTTTACAGTTTTTAAACAACTTTTATTTATCCAATGATGGCCTGAACATAAATCATGATTTACGAAATAGATTCAGTCTAGTCTTCAGATTTGTGATTTTTCTTCCCTATATCCTTTCAACACACCCTAACTGACCATGACTATACTGTAATAAATTAAGCTGGGAGCCTAGGAGATACTTGGCAGCCAGAAGCCATGGTGTTATAAATACTCTGATGTGCATTTAACAGCTTTTTTTTCAAGTGCTTGATTCTGTGCTAGCCTGAACAAAAATCATCCATAAGGAAAGAAACTCAGACTTATTTTTATCATTTCAAGGAAGAATCCAAGGCAGGATAGAACAGTGGCGCAGCGGTATTGCTGTTGCTTAACAGCAAGAAGTTCTCTGATTTGATTTGCGGCTGGGGGTGCCTTCTGTGTGGAGTCTGTATATCCTTCCTGTGTTTGTGTGGGTTTTCTCTGGATGCTCTGGTTTTCTCCCATGTTACAAAGACATGTGCCTGTGCCTCTGCTGAAAGCTGGCTTTGTTCCAAGTCAAACGTTCCCAGTTAATAGGTCCATAGGTTCATAGGTTCATAGGTTGATATTAGGCTATCTTCCCTAGGGCATTTATAAGCCTAACCAGAGTATGTTTGGCTTTCGCCACCCTTTTAGATTAGTTGACTGTGCCTCTGTATAGTAGGTCACAGAAGGTAGCCATTTTAAGGTTTGTTTACTGTACCTCTGTCAAGCAGCAACACAGAAGAGATCCCAGGGGTAAACGTACGATCTCCCATCCATTTGTCAAGATTTCTCTTGAAGAGGGTCAGTGAGGGGCTCTGCCTGACATGGATTGGGATTTTGTTCCAGAGTGAGGGGAGCCTCTGGGATATGAATCTGTCCCTCCAGCATGTCCTATTTATTTCTGTGCTGAGGTTCAGGTCCCTGGAGCGTGTAGCTCTAAGGAATTTAGATTTCCTGAGGTGAAGCATGTCCATTAATTCTGAGTTGGACATGGCTTTATACGTCAGACACAGATCGCCTCTGAGTAGGCGGTACGCAACTGAGTAGAGCTGGAGTTTCTTTAGCTGAACTGCATAGGGCATCTGTTTGAGCCCCTTGATACTCTTGATGAGATACTTTTTGGGTCTTTCCAGTTGCTGAAGGTGTCGGTTAAGGTACATCCCAAACGGGGCATTGTACTCAATTATGGGCCTGATAAGTGATGAGTAGAGGGGCACAATGATTGTCAAAGGAGAGATTGCTATCTACATGGGTCCCCAAGTCCCTAATTACTTCTTCCGTACTTAATGGATTACCACCTATGTGGTAATTTGTGGGCACTTTGTTTTTTCCAAAGGGGATGACTATGCACTTTTTGGCATTTAGCTTTGGGCCATGGCTCTGGCACCAGTTATCCATTTCTGTGAGACCCTTTTGGAGGATGCTTGTGTCAGTGGGAGAGTCGATTATAGCACCCAGTTTGCAGTCATCTGCGAACTTGGCTAGCCATAGTCCACCCGTGTTAGCCTGTA
This sequence comes from Protopterus annectens, assembly GCF_019279795.1. Taxonomy (NCBI): domain Eukaryota; kingdom Metazoa; phylum Chordata; order Ceratodontiformes; family Protopteridae; genus Protopterus; species Protopterus annectens. Next base: position 369,295,304 of record NC_056729.1, on the reverse strand, counting down.
CCTCAGAGAAATATATACCGAACAAGAGAGGTCCCAGGACTGAGCCTTGTGGGACACCACTTGTAACTGGTTTAGAGTCTGACATGGCACCTGCTATTCTGGCCATGTGGGTTCTATCCCTGAGCCAGTTTGCAACCCATCTTGTGACATAGGGGTTGATATTTAAGCTGGTGAGCTTATTTATGATGCCCAAGTGGGGTATTGTGTCAAAGGCCTTTGTGAGGTCCAGTTAGGCTGTGTGGACTACCTTCCTTTCATCTATGGCTTTGGTAACTGTTTCTAAGAAGTCAACCAGGTTCAAGAGGCAAGATCTGCCCTTAACGAAGCCGAATTGGGTAGGATCCAGTGTCTGGAGGTTCCCAATGTCTTTGTTTATGATTTCCATGATCATACGTTCCATAGTTTTGCAGACCAGGCTAGTCAGGCTTATAGGGTGATAGTTTCTGGGGTCTGTTGTGGCACCACCTTTGTGGAGTGGGACCACTGTTGCTGTATGCCATTCCTTGGGAACATATCCTGTAGTAAGGCTGAGATTGAACAGTGACTTTATATGAGGGTTTAGTTCTTCTTGAAGCTCGTGTAAGACGCAGCCCGGGACACCGTCTGGTCTCATTGATGCGGTGTTTTATGCTTTGGAGAGGGCAGCTCTCACCTGTGCATCTGTAATCTCAGGAAGGCTACACTCTGTTGGGATAGACATTTGCGCTTTTGGGGGGGGGGGGGTTTGCACTGAACCTTTCTGCCAGGATGTTGGCAATGTCTGTGGGTTCAGTGAATTTTTTGTCATTTTGCACTAACTCAGAGCATATCTGGGAGTTGCCTCCCAGGTTTCTGACATAACTAAAGAAGGCCTTGTGATTATCGTTAGTGTCTTGTGCAATTTTTCTTTCAAAGCTGGCCTTAGAAGATTTTATGAGGGATCGTAGTCTCTTGCTAGTACTGATCAGTGACGCCTTCCCTTTTTGGGATTTTACTCTGTCATGTAGTAGCTTTCTCCTTCTGTTGTATAGCTTATTTATGGCCAGGGTCCACCAGACAGGTCTCCTGCCTTTGGAGGAGTGAGTCTTGGTTTTATTTGGGATAGCATGCTCCATGCATTCCTGTATGTGTCCATAGAATGCTTTTGTAAAGGATTCTGTATTTTGGGCAGTATTGTCCACTGGCCCGGGGGCTTTGAAGGATTCCACCTTAGTTTTGAGAAGTGTGAAGTTTGCTTTTGAGAAGTTCTTCACTGTGGTTTCCTTGGCTAGGGGTGAGGACGGAATATGGATGTCCAGTGAGATTTGTTTATGGTCTGATCTTACCAATGAGGGGTATACCTCTGGTGTGGAACATAGAGACCCCATGTTGGTGATGACCAGATCCAGTATGTTTTCCCCTCTTGTGGGAGGGGTGACCAGTTGTTCCATAGCAACAATAAATAAAAATTCTCAAAATGGAACAAGTAGTATTACCCAATAAACAGGGAAGTGTTTATGGTGATACTTAAATCATATCTGGAAACAGTACTTCTCACCTTACAAAGGTAGCCATTTTCTTTGTATGCCTTTTTGATATTAAATTGGGATAAAAATGAATGGACAAATGGCCACCATGTTATATTTCAAGTTGCTGATACTTTCAAGTTACAGCTATCTACTGTGTACTCCTATGTCAAACTTTCAAAACACACAAAAAACAAACAAAATAAAAATAGAACATATTTGCTATCAGACATATAAAAAGAATGCTTCTTTTTCTGCCCTCAAATGATAGTTACCTATATTTACCCACATTATTGTGTTTAAATTACCTGTTAAACTGTTGTAGGCTACACACTCAAGTGTGATAGCCATTTCTGTGCATTTAAAGTGTTTTTTTGATTGTATCTGCTTTATTTTCTGAAAAAAAATCTTGTTTTCTCACCTTTCTAAGCTAGTATAGTCCAGTTTTCAGGTTAGTGTTGAATTCAGGGCTGTGTTACAAGTTTCTGTGTTTGCCCACACCTTACTTGGATAGCCTATCTGTCCCTGGAGGAGTGGTTTCAGCCCAGAAATTAATAGTTTAATGGCCATTTTAGGCTAATTTCTCTCTCTTTCATTTCCCTGCTATAAAACCTACATTTGCAAGGTTTTTGTGCTAGTATACAGTTCACCAAGCTCCTGCCTGGTGCCCTGCAGAGTTCTACAGCAGCAGAGAGCCAAAAAAGAGACTTTGGAGTGATTAAGTATCATTTTTCTGCATTTTCTTGCTGCCTTCAGCTAATTCCACCTAAAACGCTGATTTTCTATTATTTAAAAAGCTTGTTTCAGCTACATATTGTACTTATTTTACTGCCTGCCCTTTAACTAAGTCATTGTTGCATTTAAATTACCTTTAACTGTTGTAGGCTACACACTCAAGTGTGATAGCCATTTCCGTGCATTTAAAGTGTTTTTTTAATTGTATCTGCTTTATTTTCTGAAAAAAAGCAAAAAAAAAAATACTTGTTTTCCCACCTTTCTAAGCTAGTATAGAATAGTTTGCAGGTTAGTGCTGAATTCAGGGCTGTGCCACAAGTTTCTGTGTTTGCCCATACTTTACTTGGATAGAAGGAAGTTTCTCTGTTCATTGTGAGAGAGGGAGATTAGAGCAGCCTAGCTGTCCCTGGAGGAGTGGTTTAAGCCCAGAAATTAGTAGTTTATTGGCCATTTTGGACTAATTTCTATCTCTTTCATTTCCCTGTTATAAAACCCACATTTGGCGGTTTTGCACGCCGGGCAGCGCCAGTTAGCTAGGGTATAACTATTCCTGGCTCCACAAAGTCTACTCTTCAATTTTTTCCCTTCGAACTAGCCAAATTTCAACTTCAGCACTCAAACCATTCACTTCTCATCCCGGCACTTGCTCAAAACTCATAGCAACCACTAATAAACCTTAGCACTAGACCCCCCTATACTGTAGAGAAGGACAAAGCTCTCTATTCGACCTTACCAGCCAATCAGTAAAACAGTTCACTGTACCTATCCATGCATGTCCAAAGGGCAGTTTCCATTGCACTCTCCGGTCCAACTGGTGAATCTGAGCATTTTAAGGCAATGTTACAATTGCCTCATGTACACAGACAACCCTCTCCTCCTTCCACCAAACACTAATACATGTGAGAGATGCAGTTATACAGCCAAACTAGAGGCTAAGCTCTCTCAACCTAAGACTTGACCAGGCAGTCAAGAGGAGAAGGGAATTACTTGCATCACACCACCAGTCTCACATAGACCTATGAAACCAGCACCGGCAAAAAACACACATAAATACGTGAAAATATACTCGGAGGCTCTAAATAAAAATCTGCAAAAGCAACAGTGACCTCCAAAGCAGACATCCAAGCAACCTCCACCCCCCAACACAAACCATGAAACACATACTTCACAAAACCAGTGTGCCACACAATCACTGTCCTTATGAAAAAATAACATACCCAGCACACTAGTAATAGGTGACTCTATAGTCAGGCACACTGACGTCCCACTCACTAGGCTGAACATGGAGAAGCTTATTGTTAGCTGCCTGTCGGTTGCCAGGATCCACCTCATAGCACAAGCACTCGGGTCACTTCACTCCAGAACAAGTACAAATACAACTCTTGTCATTGTCCATGTTGGTGTGAATGACCTGAGACATACCACCCTGGACTACATGAAAAGAGACATGGAAGAGCTCTCTGATCATGTAGCCCAGGCCAGTATGACCCTGAACCTCAGTAGAATCCTGCCCTCAACAAGAATGATACCACGGTATAGAGAAAACATGATCAATTTCAACAATTGGCTAAGCTTCTGGTGTCATTCAAAGGGGATCTAGTGTCTGTCAGCCTGAAATGACATGCTTGACAAGCCACGCTGCTTCCCTAGAGATGGCTTGCACCTGTCACCCTTAGCCTTTTGAATAATGGCCAAGGCTCTTGCCACCCCCATAGTGCCTTTTTTAGGGAAGGCTCAAAAGATAAACTGACCGCCGTAAATAGCACAAGTACCAAAAAACTGAGGGTAATGCTACTCAATGCCAGAAGTCTAAACCTCAAAATGCATGCAATCGAGGCACTCCTCAGTATGGAGAAAATCGATATATGTGCAGTAACAGAAGCCTGGTTTAAGGATCCAGAGAGCACCCCAGCACTACCAGGCTACAACTCATACCATATATTTCAGCCACAAAACCCGGACCGAAATACAAAAGGTGGGAGAGTATCCATATTCATCAAGGATACCCACACCTCCAGGTTAGTGGCACAGCACAATGCTTCAGAGTTCATCCACGTGCAACTAACAATGGGCAAAACTGCTATTCAAATTATAGCTTGCTACAGGTCACCCACCATGTCCTAGGACCCCCACTCCGCATTTCTGGAAACACTGGGAAACATAAAGGTCCAACGAAACACCCTGATATTGGGTGATTTCAATTACCCAAACATTAACTGGGAGAACTACTCAAGTCCAAGCTCCCTTGCCCAACATTTCCTAGAGTTTATAAATTCAAACACCCTGGATCAACTGGTCAACACCCCCACCAGAGGTGATAATATATTGGACCTGGTCATCACCAACATGGGCGACTGGTGTTCCACACTGGAGGTCAACCCCGTATTGGTTAGATCTGACTATAAACCAATCAGTCTGGATATCCACATTCCGCCACCACCCCCGGTCAAAGAAACCACCATGAAAAACTTTTCAAAAATAACTTCACGTTACTTAAGACCGAGGTGGGAAGTTTTAAAGCCCCCATGCTAAAGGATAACGCTGTCCAAGCTGCAAAATCCTTTACTAATGCACTCTATGGGCACCTACAAGAATGCATGGATCGTGCTATCCCAAAAAAAACCAAGACTCACTCCTCCAAGAAAAAGAATCCAGTCTGGTGGACCCCTGCCATAAACAAGCTATACAATAGAAGGCAGAAACTAGTATGGAAAAGAGTAAAATCCCAAGAAGGGAAGACATCCCTGATCAGTATCAGCAAGAAACTACGTTCCCTCATAAAATCATCCAAGGCTAGCTTCGAAAGAAGAATTGCCATGGACTCCAAAGATTACCACAAGGCATTCTTTAGCTATGTCAAAAATCTAAGTGGCAATTCTCAGATCTGCACGGAGTTAGTACAGAATGACACAAAATAAACTGAACTGACTTATATAGCCAACATCCTGGCAGACAGGTTCAGTGCAAACTTCACCCCCCTCTCACCCCCAAAAGGGCCAATAACTATACCAGAAGAATGTAGTGCCCCTGAAATCACAGATACTCAGGTTAAAACAGCCCTCTTCAAAGCCAAAAACACAGCATCAATGGGACCAGACGGTGTCCCAGGCTGCGTCCTACATGAGTTCAAAGATGAACTAACCCCTCACCTAAACACACTGTTTAAACTCAACCTCTTCACATGCTACATGCCCACAAAGTGGCACACAGCAACGGTTATTCCACTCCACAAAGGTGGAGCCACAATGGACCCCGGGAACTATCACCCTATAAGCCTGACTAGCTTGGTCTGCAAAGCTATGGAACGCATCATCATGGATCTCATTAACAGAGACATTGGAAACCTCCAAACACTGGACCCTACCCAGTTTGGCTTTGTTAAGGGCAGATCATGCCTTCTAAACCTGGTGGACTTCTTTGAGACAGTTACTAACACTATAGATGAGGGAAGGGTGGTTCAGACAGCCTACCTAGACCTCACAAAGGCCTTCAACACCATTTCCCACTCAGGTATTATAGACAAGCTCACCAGCCTGAACATAAACCCCTATGTCACGAGATGGGTTGCCAGCTGGCTCACAGACAGAACCCACATGGTAAGAGTTGCAGGAGCTAGGTCTGACTCTAAATTGGTTACAAGCGGCGTTCCCCAGGGCTCAGTCCTAGGACCCCTCCTGTTTGGCATATACTTTTCAGAGGTACAGGCAAGTACAGAAGGACTATGGCTGACCAAGTTCGCAGATGACTGTAAACTAGGAGCTATAATTGACTATCCAGCTGACACAGACATCCCCCGAGAGGCACTCACTGAGACAGATACCTGGTGTCAAAACCATGGGCTCAAGCTAAATGCCAAAAAGTGCATAGTCATCCCCTTTGGAAAAAACAAAGTACCCACAAACTGCCACATATGTGGTAGCCCCCTAAATATGGAAGATGTAATAAGGGATCTGGGGACCCAAGTAGATAGTAACCTCTCATTTGATAATCACATTGCCAAAGTGGTTAGAAAATCCTTCTATGTTGCCCACCTAATCACAAAAGGGTTTGCATCCAGATCGAAAGAGGTCATTGGGCCCCTCTACGTATCACTCATCAGACTCATCACAGAGTACAATGCCCCATTTGGGATGTACCTTACAAGACACCTGCAACAGCTGGAAAGACCACAGAAGTACCTCACCAAGAGGATCACTGGCCTCAAGCAGATGTCCTATGCAACTTGACTGAAGAAACTCCAGCTGTTGCATACCGCCTACTTAGAGGTGATCTCTGCCTAACATACAAGGTCATGTCCAACCCAAAATTGATGGACATGCTCCACCTAAAGAAAACCATATCTCTTCGAACCATATGCTCCAGGTATCTAAACCTCACGACAACAATAAATATGATGCACTGGAGGGATAGATTCTTGTCCCAGAGACTTCCCATGCTCTGGAACTAGATTCCAATCTACATTAGGCAGAGCTCCTCGCTAACCCTCTTCAAGAGAAACCTTGATGAGTGGATGGGAAACAGAAAGTTTACCCCAGGGATCACTTCAATGGCTCTGATGGATAGAGGCACAGGGAACTAATCTAAGGGGGCAGCGAAAGCCAACACATTCCGGCTAGGCATATAAATGCCTACGGGCAGATAGCCTAGTAACTACCTATGAACCTATATATGCATCTAAGGTTTAACTGTAAGGAAATTAAAAAGTATATAGTGATGTTTCTAACTTGCTACTTTTAGACAGCATACTGCTTATGTTCAAGCTTATTGAACCTCTATAAGGTTTGAAAGGAAAGTTAAAGAAAGAAATTATATCATCCCCAGCTCCCCCTCACAAGGAACAACAACTTTCAGTGTATATCTCTGAGCAGGGCTGGTTTTAGATTGGGTGAGTTTCAGGAAAGAGATGAATATTAAGAAAAAGTCAATGCCTACTTATATAGTTTTGTTGTGGGGGAACCAGCAACCCACCAAGAAGTTCTGAAAGCCTGGGTATTTTGTGATGTATTTTATCCCTTTATTTCATTATCTTTTATTTTATTTTGATAGATGGCTGTTTAAACTGAGCAAGTAACAAGAGGGTCAGTTACTTTCATCCAAACAATCCCCCACTAAGCAGTTAAAGGTACTTCTATGTATAACTCACATATGAGATTATGATAAAAAGAGTATGTCCATGTAAAGCATTTCATCTTTGATCCAAAAAAATTGAATAATTGCCACACTTTAAAATATTCCATGTTGCTTCAAACAATATTTTGATGATTTTCATTCTCATGTATTGAATACTTAATGCAGCGTAGATCAAGTGTGCAGCATAGACCCAATATAATATATACATATATAACGTGTCACTGCTATGAGCAGTGCAAACTGATAATGGTGCTGTCAACAGGTTTATCATGTTTAAGCACCTGGAACAGAAAAAATGCCTATGAAGGTCTAATATTGTACTCCTTGCGATGTTGTCTGGTAAAATGCCTACTGTCCACTAGCCAACATGGACGCTACTGCTCAGTGTAGCTTCTATCAGTGCTTCCTGTTATAGTAGTAGGTCATAGGCTGTCTAGCCATTGTTTGTAAGTGTGTAAGAAAGAAGGAATGAAATGGCAATCTCTTCCCTGATTCAGGCAAGGCAGCCTTAGTTCTCTTTCAGGCAGTCCCTGAACTACCATATTTTTAGATATATGTACCACACATCTGACAGATT
>NC_056729.1:369202378-369282378 GCF_019279795.1 Protopterus annectens | reverse complement strand
TGTTTTATAAATTCTGTTGGATAACAGTTTAGCCCTGTGCCTTAAATTCTTTTTGCCCACTTGAGGTCTCTGCCATCTTGCCACTCTTTATTTCCGTATTTATTTTCTGTACAATCCCTCTAGCTTTCTGCAGCTCCACCCACATTATCCAAACTCTCCCCTTCCTCCTATGGAGCAATGTAGATTTTCATAATCTCTTACCAACTCCTATTTGATTTTTCTGTATTTCTCAGTATTTTCCATCCCTCCCTTTCATTCCTTCTTATAATTTTAAATTGTGTTGCTGTTTCCCAGATTTTTGACCACTCATCTTCTGTTCTCTTTTTCCCAGCCTAAACTAATTCACTCTGCATTTGCCATTCTTTGCAACCGTTTGTACTCTTTGTCCTTTATTCTAGTCCTTTCTATTTTTCTCGTTCTCTCTATTTCTTGCATGCCATATTCTACTATGGCTGTTTTTATTTTAGTTCATCATCCTAGTCCTAATGTCAATCTTTAACTCTCATTTCCTTCCACATTATGCTACTCATTCTCTTAATTTACTTTTCTGTTCATCTGTCCCCATTTGGTGGTTTCATCTCATACCCAATGACACCTTTCGCTCAGGGCAACCCGACCATCCAACTGATAATCTAAGTAATTGTGTGGTATGAGGATGTTCTTGTGTCAATTTCCACCCTTCTACAGTTATTATGCTTTACTGATTCTCACTAGGAACCTGTCTAATCAACTATCTTTATCCCCTCCCCTTGGAAATTTATAATGTAATCTTCCCTATGTTTTCATTTCTACATATCATTACACTCTTCTTGCACTCATTCTTTTTTAATTTATCTCTATATTTCTTTTGTTCATTTCTCATACCATAATTCCTATCTGCTTTGTATTACTTAGTGCTAACCTGAAGTCCTCTAAGATCTCTTTCTCTCTCTTCCTTCTTTCCTTGTTCATGTCATTCTACGAATCTCCTGATGAAGTATCTGTCCTACAACGGAGTACAGATCATTCCAGTTATGCTTTACCTGATGATACAAGACTTCAGCCGTATTGACCTGTCTCTTCCTCTGTCTGAACTGCTAATCATTTCCTAAATATCAGGACCACTTTTTCCATCCCTGTGAGGTCAGATTATTTTTGTTTTCTTAGCTTCTTTGTGTCCTTTATCTTTAATTTGTTTTACAATCATTTTTGTTAGGTTAATATTATGCCATATGTCTGAGTGATATGTTAATCATTCTTTTCCCCACCTTTGTGCCCCACCATTCTTCCATTCTGATCTTTTTTGGTTGCATGGATCCTCATCCCACTTCCCATCCTTGATGGCTATTTGTGCCTGTGTTGGGTAATTTCCTTTGCAGGTACCTGCACACATGCTTCTATAGGGGCTCAGTGCTTAGGCCAAGGATCCAATTTTCCCTTTCTTCACTGCACCTTTCATAGGACCATAGGAACATCCTGCCTGTTTTCTCCTTTTCCCTCCATCTGCTTTTCTATTTTCATACCCTTGTTTCTTGTCTTTCAAAGTGCTCATGTCCTGATCTCACCTTTCTTCTTTTATATTACTTTCCCTTTCTTTACCTGACCCTGTCGCCCTAAGCCCTGGCTGTTGTATTTTCTTGCATATGACTATTTCTCCTGCCTCCCCTCTCCCATTACCTAACTGTTGTGCAGCTTGGCAAAAGTTCACTTTGTAGATGTTTAGAATGACTTGTGATTATGGGCTGCCATCTTCCTAAATTCTTCCTGTTTTGTCTTGCCTCCTACATAGATCCTTTCTCCTCCCTAAGCAAATGTCTTCTTTTCCACCCCTTGAAATTCTTGATGTCTGCAAGTGATACTGGCTTGTTTGAATACATCTCCTTCTCCCATCGGTTGTTCATTCAACTTTTCCTTCTCTTTGCCTTGCCCTGTTTCACAATCTAACACTTATGTACTGTCTTCTCCTCTGCCCTTTACTAATATTTCCTCCCATTTAACCTTGCTCTCTTTTTTATATCTTAATTATTTTCCTCACCCTACCGTTTCTATAATACTTTGAATCATTCATGTGTTCCCTTCTGTAGTTTTCTGTACCTGAGCCATCTAACCTTGTTTTCACCTCTCTCCTCTTATTGTGATCTGTTTTCCCCCTCTTTGCTTACAGACTTGTGCCTGCTTTGGTATCTGGCACTCTGTTCCCACCCACTCCACACACACAAAAAAAAAAAAATCTGTGTTTCTTCTTTCACTGTTTCTCTGGACTAACCTTATATCTGTGTCTTCTTCATTCTATTGCCTTCACTTCACCTTTTGACTATTTATGCTTTGTTAATTGTTCTTTTAGCAATAATTTAACTCCGATACAGAGCCTTAGCAAAGGTTAGGGCAAAGTGTGAGCCTGTCCTATACAGAAACAGTTGGGGGTGCAAATGCAAGTTTTGAATGGGTGCCCATCACTCCTGGCCTAATAGTGTAGCATGCAGTTTTTTTATACACTAAATGACAGTCAGTATGTGAGGTCATTTCCAAAGAACTCAGCAACGTTTGGTGTCCTAGCCTGAAATCCAGAAGTGTTCTACTTTTATCCAGTGCCATGAAAGTACAGGTGAGCAGATTGTTTGTCAATTCTCCCCTATAATCAACTGCTACTGTATTTTTACTTATTTTTACTTACTGTATTTTATATCCTCTTTGTTGAATTTTTAAATTAAAAGTGTTGCTCGTCTCCCTGTTTGCTGCTGTTAGACTGGACTAGAAAATGCCTGCTGCGAAGGACTTCTAGCCAGTTGTTTAGGTTATTTGTAATTGCACTGCACCTGTGGAATTCTTTTGCTGTATTTTTACATTAAGAGGACTGGGACTACTCATCTTGTGGCAGGAGGTGTTTGCCTGGACTGTCTGAGTTGGGAAACACTCTAAAGGGCTCAAAGTGTAGTTGTTTTAGTGGAGAAAGGGCTCTGTAATCGATTTTCTGGTTTTCCATCTACTTATTTCATGGCAAGAGGTGTTTTCCTGGTCTGTCTGAGCTGCCTGACACTTTAAAGGGCAGTTGTTTTAGTGGACAAAGGGCTCTGTGGTCAGCCTTATATTTTTTTCATTCCTGGTACAAATTTGGCACATTTGTGCAGTCCTGCTCACTGTGTAGTGGCTTTTAACAGTGCCCTGTACAGAATCAAACATCTAGAAAGCAAAATGTCCATACAGAAATAGCTATAAAACTGTACCCTGCAAACAAGTCAGTATAAAACAAATATCTTGAAGGCTGACAAGCTTAGAGCAGCTAATTCATGCATCCAGTGGCAATACCATTAGATTTAGTGGAAGTTAATATTTTATAGCCACAGTTAGATTTTTTAGCCTAACATGACCCATTGAAACTCTCTTAATTGCCTTCTGTACATCCTAGTACACCAATCCCTTGTATTTCACTAATTAAAGGACTGGACCGCATAGGTCCATAGGTAAGGTCTGACCTTAATCCTATTTCCTTCAAGATCAAAATCAACTCATTAACTTTGGTAGACTCAGTAATTGTCAGGAACTATTCCAAGGCAAGCTACCTTTTATTAAGTGATAGTCTGTCAAAATTCAGTGCCCCACTGAACCCAGAAAACACAGCAGGTTATGCAGAATTGTTCACAGAAACTCTGTGCAACTATATTAATGGCTGCATAGAGGATGCTGTACCTACCAGAAGTAAGCACTACCTCTGAACCAAACTATCCCTATGGCATTCCAAATTAAAAAGGATACACAACAGAAGAAAAAAATCATGGCAAAAATTAGAAAGTGTAACTCCCATAAAGATAAGAACTCACCCTCAAGCTAAACAGGAAATTAAGAGACTAATTGGGTCAAATCTATCTGACTTCAAGGTTATGATAGCCTCCCAGGCAAAAGACAACCATAAAGTCTTCTACAGCTGCGTCAGAAACCTCAAGGGCAACACACAGCATTGTGCTGAGCCTGGTGATATAGTGAATTTGTTGACTGACAAATTCATTTCCAACTGTACCCCCATTCAACCTCACCCACCCCCCAAGAAATGCCCTTAAACATAACCACTCCAACTATATCAAGAGAACATGTCCTGGATGCACTCTCTAGAGGCAGGGACAAGGCCTCAATGGACCCTGATAGCATCCCATGATGCCTCCTGAATAGTCTAAAATACAACTTATCAGGGCCACTTTAATCACTATTTAGCTACTGCAACATAACTGGCTTCATGTCACAAGAATAGCAGACTACAACTGTTATCTCCTTTCATAAGGGAGGACCATCAACCTATCCAGGAAACTACAAACCTATTAGTTTGACTAGTCTTATTTGAAAAGCCATGTAAAGACTTCTCATGGAAATGATCAACAAAGACATAGGAGACCTACAGACACTGGATCCATCCTGGTTCGGCTTTGTCAAAGGAAGGCCATGCTTACTGAACCTGGTGAAATTCTTTGAAATGGTCGCCAAGTCAATGGACGAGGGTAAAGTGGTGCATACTGCCGACCTTGATCTGGTTAAGACATACCCCACACAGGCATTGTTAAACATATGGAACTAGGCATAAGCCCCTTTATAATTTACTGGTAGCCAACTGGTTCATAGATAGGACCCTGGAGGTTGGGATTGGTTAGGCCACCTCCACAGAGGGGCTTGTCACTAGTGGAGTCCTTCAAGGATTTGTGCTGGCCCACTCCTCTTTTACATCTACTTCTCAGAGATCAAATCCCATGCCAAAGGCCTCTGGTTGACAAATTTCACAGATGATTGCAAGCTGTGAGCAGTCATAGAATACTGCCTAGATGAAAACATGCTACAAGAAGGTCTAACACAGGCAAATGACTGGTGCCAAAGTCACACATTTAAACTCAGTGCCAGGAAGTACATTATAGTACCTTTGGGGAAAATAGCCACCCCAGGAAACTACACCATGAATAAAATACCACTAAGAGTTGGCTCAGTAGTTTGAGATCTGGGAGCTCATGTAGAAAGTAACATAGGCTGACAACAATAGGTGTCCAAGGTAGTAAGCAAGTCCTACATTGCTCATCTTATAAGTAAGGTCATGATATCTAGATACAGTACCACTGTACTCTGCCCTCATACAACACATCATAGAGTATAATGCCCCCTATGGCATGTACCTGACTAGACTTATGCAGCAACTAGAAAAGTCTGCAAAATGTCCTTACAAAAAGAACACAGAGAGTAAACACAATTCCCCGGATTCTCAAAAGCCTGCATGAAGTGCAAGATGAGTGCAGTAGCTCACGCAGGCAATATGTCTGCCGTGCGATCCAGGAACAGCCAGCAGGGGCGTGCACGAGAACTTCAGCACTAATCTTGCAAGGACTAAGCCCTGGTATGCAAATCACCTCATTTGCTGGAGAAATTCATGCAAATGAGGTGATACTGCAGTCCAGGAAGCTTGCAATAGTCTGTGCAAGACAAGTGCAATCTGCAGAAATGTACTCGGTTAGTAACAGTCACACACAAACACATGAAGGCCATGTCCGCAAACACCAGCGGACCAGACATATCTGGCAGTTGCAGTTCTTATTGCAGACACATGTCAGTATGCACCACTCCTGCCTTGCACACACAGTGGACAAGAATACAGACATACATGTAAGGACAACACACTATAATAAGCCAAAGGTAGATGGACAAAGATGTGTGGAAGAGGGTGACTGTGACAAGGAGCCATCTGAGCCTGTCCCACCCAGCACACAGCCAAAGGGCCCCAAACACATGAGGTGCAGGTGTCACTCACTGCAGATACTAGCCGCCAGTATCTGTCAGCATGACAGACTATATGTGCACGTGCCAGCTGTGCAACATGACTGTACAAGGAAGTAGTCACCTAGTAGTTGTATACACGTACCTGTGGCATATGACCCCGTGTCTACCTGCATGTGGCGTGACAATCCCTACATGAATGGGTTATGGCCCATGCACACACCACCTTCTCCATAGCAGTATCATGACAAGCCTACTGAGGTCATCCAATGTGAAATACACCTCTGGGAGAGCTGTAGCTCAGTAATCCCCATGGTGCATCCCATAACTGTGTACTGTTGTAGTGATAAACTAGTTAGGTAGTAGTTCTAACCCCAGACTTGGCACATGTGTGAGTGTGTGTTTGTGTGCATGTCTTTCTGTCTCTGACTGTGTAGAGAGAAATGCTTTTTAGGCTACTCACACTCCGTACGATTGATATACTCACCTTTGGCAAGGCTGCTGATGTTACTCGCCTAGCAATACACCTCTGGGAATATCACAGCCCAGTAATCTCTGTAGCGTGGCCTGTAACTGTGTGCTGCTATAGTGTGATAAAGTAGTTAGGTAGGTGTTCTAACCCCAGACTTAGCAACTGTGTGTGTGTGTGTGTGTGTGTGTGTGTGTGTGTGTGTGTGTGTGTGTGTGTCTGACTGAGGAGAGAACAATGCCTTTTAGGCCACTCACACTGTACAATTCATACACTCAGCTTTGGCAAGGCTGCTGATGTCACTCACCTGGAAATATAATTCTGGGAAAGTAGTAGTCTAGTAATCCCTGTAGCATGTCCTGTAACTGTGTATAGCTGTTGTGTGATAAAGTAGTTAGGTAGGTGTTCTAACCCCAGACTTGGCAATTGTGTGTGTCTGACTGCATAGGGAGCAATGCTTTTTAGGCTACTCACACTCTGTACGATTCATATACTCACCTTTGGCAAGGCTGCTGATGTCACTCGCCTAGCAATACACCTCTGGGAATATCACAGCCCAGTAATCTCTGTAGCGTGGCCTGTAACTGTATACTGCTGTAGTGTGATAAAGTAGGTAGGTGTTCTAACCCCATACTTGGCAATTGTGTGTGTGTGTGTGTGTGTGTGTGTGTGTGTGTGTGTGTGTGTGTGTGTGTGTGTGTGTGTGTGTCTGACTGAGGAGAGAACAATGTCTTTTAGGCCACTCACACTGTGTACAATTCATACACTCAACCTTGGCAAGGCTGCTGATGTCACTCACCTGGAAATATAATTCTGGGAAAGTAGTAGTCTAGTAATCCCTGTAGCATGTCCTGTAACTGTGTACAGCTGTTGTGTGATAAAGTAGTTAGGTAGGTGTTCTAACCCCAGACTTGGCAATTGTGTATGTCTGACTGCATAGGGAACAATGCTTTTTAGGCTACTCACACTCTGTACAACTCATACACTCAACTCTGACAAGGCTGCTGATGTCATTGACTTAGAAATACACCTCTGGGCAAATCATAACCCAGTAATGTCCATAGCACATCCTGTAACTGCATACAGCTGTGGTGTGCTAATGTGTTTAGGTAGATGTTCTAACACCAGACTTGACAACTGTGTGTGCGTGTGTCCTGTCTGTCTTAGACTGAGTAGAAAACAATGCTTTTTAGGGTGCTCACACTCCTTAGAATTCATATACTCAATTTTGGCAAGATTGCTGATGTCACCCACCTAGAAATACACCTCTGGGAAGGCTGTAGCTCAGTAATCTCTGTAGTGCATCCTGTAACCGCGTACAGCTGTAGTGTGATCTAGAACCGTGGTAGGGTTCCATCCCCACTCATGGCAGTTCTGGATGTTTTGTGTGTGTTCCAATGTCTGTGTACGGACAAATGCGTTATAGGCTACACATTCCCAGTACATATCGAATGCCCTACTTTGGCAATCCTGCTGATGTCATTCATTGAGAAATACACCTTTGGGGAAGGATTTTCTAGTAATCCCTGTGGTGTGTTCTTTAACAGCTCCATGCTGCAGTGTGATATAGACCTTGGTCAGGAGTTCTGCACCCACACATCACTTGTGGATGTTTTGTGTGTGTCTCACTGTCTGTGTAGGGAGCAATGCATTTTAGGCAAGTCACTGACAGTACATTTGACATAGCCTTTGGTAATCCTGCTGATGTCATTCAATGTGAAATACACCTTTGGTGAAGAAGTACTTCAGTAACGTCTGTGGCACTGTTACTATAAATGTGTAGTGCTGTAGTGTAAAAAGCTAGTTAGGTAGGGGGTTCAACTCCCAGACATAACAGGTGTGTGTCTGTAACTTGTATCCTGTGTAGAGGTGGTTGTGAGTGTGGGCAATGCGGAGGGGGTTTTGCTTATTTCTTTTATGGTGGCCCTACTATATATCACAATGTCAACCATACAGGGATAACAGATGTAAATTAGCTGAGAGGCTGGGGTGCAAAGTCATACCCATACATGTGACATCAAGGCTAGCTACTTGTTTGGCTGTGGGGGGAATGCCTATTCATACAAGACGTATGGTGTGTGGGGCCTCTCAACCCCATTAATGGTGCATGTGGACATATATGTATTTGTTAATCTGCCATTGCTATCTACAAATGTATGGCCATATATACCTATATAGAGTTATACATCTGCTAATATAGATATATATATATATATATATATATATATATATATATATATATATATATATAAAACTATGTCCATATACACCTACATAGATATATATGTGTGTACACATATGTAACATGCTGTGTATATGTAGACATATAGGTCCAGACACAGATATATGTTGGTTTTAGGCATATGCATGTATATATGTGCATATATATTGATATATATGTATATAGTTTTAGAAATTAGTATATATATATATATATATATATATATATATATATATATACATCTACATATCTAGATATGTTGTATCTGTTTAGATATTAATATAGGTACACACACATACATTCTCTGCACTGTTGCATGACTGGAGTGGATGATATGTTTCTACAAACATCAAATCTCTTTGTACCTGTCATGGCTTAGTGGTAAATCATTTTGTCTATGGTGTGCAGGGTCTTGGTTTGAGCCGTGCAAGAGCTGTTTATTTTGTTGCTGGGCACAACATGGCCCATTGGATACACAGTGATTAAGGCACTTTAAAGCAGTTGTAAGCATGTTCGCATGGGTTTGTGTGGAGCTAAGCAATGCCTACACAGATTAAGCAATTCAGCAGCTGACTGAGTATAAGAAACTGTAACCAGACTTTAGCACTGCTTACCTCCGTGCAAACCCGTGTACAACTACTTTAAAGTGCCTTAATCACTCTGTATCCATCGGCCCTTGTTCTGCCTAGCAATAAAATAAACAACCTCTGCTAGGCTTGAACCCAGGACCATTCACACCATAACTCAAGTGATTTACCTCTAACCCATCACAGATAGAGATAACCCTCCTGCATTCACAAACATATCATCCAGCCCAGTTATACAACAGTACAGAGAAAGTATTCCAAGATGTAGATGTATGTGTGTGTGAAAATATATTAATGTCTTAACAGATACACCATATTGAAATATGTAAATATATATATATATATATATATATATATATATATATATATATATATATATATGTAAGCAAATATATATAGCTGTATATGGACATACATCTGTAAATGGGAACATAGCAGAAACATATATGTCCACATGCTCCATTAATGGGGTTGACAGGCACAAACAACATACTCCATGCACCAATAGGTATCCCCCCCATGGCCAAACACGTCTGCCTTGCAATACACTACCAACTGTTGCAGATCCCATAACTAGGACCTTACATGGCAAGGGCACAAGGTGTTAACAGTACTCCATCCCACCTGTATGATGTCAGGCTGGTATCAGTAACATTTCATGCAGTACAGTCAGGCTAATAATAACTCCCATTTTGCAGTCATTCTTTATCTTTGTTAGCCAGAGTCCCGTACTGTTGACCTGCACATCAGAGATGTAGATGCCAAACAGTGGTCCCAGGACTGAACCCTGAGGTACTCCACTTGTCACTTGTCTGGGGATTGATTTGGAGTCAGTTACACCTACAGTTTGGGTTCTGTCAGTAAGCCATGTGGCAAACCAGCGAGTGGCATAGGGATGTATGGCTGGATTAGTATATTAATCTATGTTTCCAGACTGGGGGATGGTGTTGAAGGGCTTGACAAGGTCCACATAGGCTTTGTGGACTACCTTACCCTCTTCAACAGCTATGCAGACTGAGTCAAAGCAGTCAATCATTTCAGGAGACAAGACTGGCCTTCCATGAGCCCAATCTGTGTGGGGTCCAGTGTTTGAGGGTTGCCAATGTCTGCGTTCAATACATCCCTGATAATTCATTCCTTGGCCATGCAGATCAGGCTCATCAGACTGATTTGATGGTAGTTACAGGGATCAACAGGCGGATCCTCCCTTGTGGAGTGGGATAACTGCAGCTGTGTGCCACTCAGTGGGCACCAGGCCTGATGTGAGGCTATGATTACACATGACAGTTAGGTGAGTTGACATTCCATTTTGTAGTTCGTGTAGTACACAGATCAGGATGTTATCTGGTCCTATGGAATCTGTATTCTTAGTCATGGGTAGTGCATTTTCTGCCTGTGGCCATGATTACTGGGCAATGGAACCCTTTACATATTGACATGGGCCCTTTCTGGGGTGTGAGGGGGTGAATGTGGCACTAAATCAATCTGCCAGAATATTGGCACATTACGTGGGAGCAGTCTATGTAATGCCATTCTGTTGTAGCTCAGAGCACTTCTGAGCATTGCCAGTAAGAATTCGGACATATCTATAGAATGTTGTGTGGTTGTTTATGAAATCTGTGGTGATTTTAGTTGCATAATCTGCTTTGGAGGATTCCATGAGGGATCTCAACATCTTATTAGAGCTGGTAAGGTAGTTGTTTGCATCCTTGGATTAGCTTTTTTCCTTCAACAGTGTCTACCGTCTGTTGTATACTCTGTTAATGGAAGGAGACCACCAGACTGGCTTGATTATTTGGGAGGTGAGAGTCGTGGTTCTATGTGGGATGTCAGCAATCATGCACATGTGGCTGTGCTCATACAGTGTCTTAGTGCAGGATACATCAGTTGAACTGTCAGCTCCTGTCCATGGGTGTCACAAACATTGTCACTTCTGCCTTGAGTAGCATGGAGTTGGCCTTGGAGAGGTCTTTTACATTTTACGGACAACAGTACATACATTCCTATCACATGTTCAGTTTAATTAGCCTATGGTGGGATCACTTCGATGGAACCACAGTCCCATGTACTGTTGTGATGGCTGAGTGGTTAATTACTGTGACTATCGTGTACAGGGTCCTGGCTTCATGACCTGCAAATGCAGGTTATTTTTGTTCTGTCCAGAACAGCAGTTAATGCGTACAGACTAATTAGGGCAATTTAGGTTAGTCACACTCACTACAATTCAAATGCCCTACTTTTCTGATCCTGCTGATGTCAATCACTCTGAAGTACACCCTTGGGGAAAGAGTACTCCAGCAATATCTGTGGTGCATGCTATAACAGTATACTGCTATAGTGGGATATGGAACTCTGGTAGGGGTTCTATTCTCACACACTGGAGTTGTGGAAGCTTTTATGTCTGTTCCTATGCCTGTGTAGAGAGCAATGCATGCTTGGCTAGTCACACTCACTACAATTCATTCATTCTACTATGGCAGGCCTGCAGATGTCACTCACTGTGAAATAAACCTTTGGGGAAAGAGTACTCCAGTAATCTCCGTGGCTCATTCTGTAATGGCCTAGTGCTGTAGTGTAATCACTTGTTAGGTAGGGGTTCTTTATCCCAGGTGTGTGTGTGTGTGTGTGTGTGTGTGTGTGTGTGTGTGTGTGTGTGTGTGTGTGTGTGCGTGCGTGTGTGTGTGTGTGTGTGTGTGTGTGTGTGTGTGTGTCTTAATTTGCTGATGTATGTCATTCATGTCCTGTGTGGAGGGGGTTGTGTGCGTGTAAAAACTGGACCCAATGTTGAGTGTGTTTGTAAAATTTCTTATATGGTGCCCCTAGCATAAATCGCAATATCCACCGTGCAGGGATAACAGATGTGATATCAGTACATAGTCAGTCACAGGTTCAAAACCTGGGACTGGTAGGTGCGTGACACAAACATTCTCACCTTTTACTCTCCCAACCCACCCTGACTTATCTTTGCCTCTCTCTGTCTCTCTCACTCCCTCTCTGGTGGATGTGAAGACTTACACCTGTTTTGCTTAGGCAGCGGCATGTGTATTATCAGTGATGCTCATGATCAGCTGATGGCCTCTGCACAGATTACAGCCCTCGTCTAGCTGACTGCATGTGAAACAGCTGTGATAACATTCCCATAGCCAATTGTATGGAAACACACTCCAATATCTAGGAACATCTTGTTGGTGTTAGGCCTTTTCATTCACTGTGAGCAGGAACTAGACCTATTGTTTGGCAAACAGCATCACAGATGGATTGGGGACTTACCTCTGACAACATACACTGTGGAAACAGGCCAACACACAGGAGGAGGGATGTGCCTATCCTGACTACAGACTGTAAGTGCTGCTATACTGCAGTTGGGGTACTATTGGTTTAACAGGGTATGTGTGGATATGGCTGCCCTACATGTTTTAATACTTGTTCATAGGTTCATAGGTTCATACTAGGCTATCTGTCCGAGGGCATTTACAAGCTTAGCCCATAGTTTTGTGGCTTACGCCACCCCTTTAGTATGGGGAACTATACCCATTATTTTGCTGTGCCTCTGTTGAGCAGTGACACTGAGGTAATCCCTGGGGTATATCTGTGATCTCCCATCCATTGGTCAAGATTTCTCTTGAACAAGGCCAGCGAGGTGCTCTGCCTCACATGTCATGTCATGTCAGTGCTATGTTTATGAGGAATCCCCATCTGTAGGGTCATCTGCAGACTGGGCAGTGTGTGGTGCCTTGTGTTCCTTGTGTTACCCACAGAGCACCTATCTCTTAACTGCAGAAGGTAGTGTGAGGATTGCAGTCAGTAGATGGTGACAGATGGGAGAGTTACTGACGTCATATCCCTCATAGGACATATGTTGATTCAAACCCTGTTACGACAGGAAATGTATGAGGTCATCACAGTGACATGTCAATATTGGGCCTGTGTTTGTGCCTCCAGCCACAACCCTGTCAACTTTTGTACATATGTCATGCAGTAGGGGGTGCATATATTCTGTACACCAATATTCAGTGACAGCATATCTGATAAGCCAGTGAGATATCAGTCTGCTACACATGTTATGTATAGTAGGGGTTATATTTGAGGACATAGCCTGGGCATTCTGTGGTTGTGTGTACAGTATTGAGGTATGTGTAAGTCTGGTAATTGTTGACAGTGTGTGTATAGTGCATATGTACCTTGGCCTGTGTAGAGACTATGTGTAGATGTCATTGTTCTTGGTCCTGTTCTATCTGATGTTACATGCTGCTCCACTGCATGTCACCCTATCAGCTTACATGTTTGCAGGGGCAAACACACACATGTCCCACACCACAGACAGCCATCGGACCACACTGTATAGCGGCTCAGTATATGTAGGGTTGTTGTGTGACTGGCTCATATGAGGATGGTGTACATCAGATAATCCATATACTGTGATAGTAAGCTAGCTTACCATATGTGGCTGTGGCTGTGTTTCACACTGGTTGTGGTTATGCACTTTCACACAGGTGTCTGTTAATCTGTGATGCAACATGCCTGTAGAGCCTGCTATCTATGCAGGTACATGTGTATTCCCACATAGGAGATGTAGCCCTGTGTTGAGTCAGTCTGCCTGTATCCTGCACTGTGCTTTGTTACATGCCTAGCAGCTTACTGTAATTATCCATTGAGATGTCATGTTCGGATACTTGCCAGATGTACTGCTGCCTGGCCACCATGACAGTCATGTATGTCAGACAAAGCAGTGGGATGCTGTTCAGATGTATGTCAGTAACTAGTGGATAGTAGGTGGTCATGGCACCTCTGTACCAGCGGTTATCATGTGTCAGGACAGACAGGAGTGTATGAATGCATAATCTATGGTGGCAAATATATACCAGTATGTACGTGTTATACCTATCTACATGGCTGATAACATTCACATTGATAGGCCTGGTCCACATGTTTTGCATGAAGCGGTTCTATGTATATCCCTGGACTGACCCGAGTGTGTCAGACTATCCACATATATTGGCCATACCGCAGCTGTAGTCCACAGGGGCATTACTGTGCTAGGAGTGGTACTGTACTATGATGACTGTAGGATGTCTGTAGGTAGCCAATGGCGCACATGTTAACAGCAGATGTGGCCTCCCACACACACCATTTCTGTGAAGACAATCCCTATTACAGTAGCAATAGTCTACAAATGTACTGAGAGGTTGGGACTATTGGGGCTGAGGTAGGACTGCACTCCATGTGCAGGACATATGATGAATATATATGTATAAATAAGTATACATATATCCATATAGATATGTACACATATACATATCTTGCTTACTGTATGACAACAGTTTTACACATATGTGCCTGCGTTCCAGCCTCTGTCCTCCACCTACATACCAAGCTTTGCACATATGACATGCTGTCAGGGGTTGTTATGTAGTGGGCTGTGTGTATGTCATGCTGTCATTCCTGCCATCACTCCACTGCTGTTGTGTCCCCCACACATACTGGGGGGGTTGGGGCCATATATGTGTGGGTTTCACCTACACAATACATGTGTGCCCTAATGCACTCCAGAGGCCAGTGTATGTTACAGTGGTATATGGCCCAGTATTAATGAATGTAGGGGGGGTGCGCCATGACTAACCTAGGACATCACAACATGTGTGGGTATCCTGGATAGGCTGCCTTAAGGTATCTGGATGTACTTTACTATACAATACACCTTGGTTAAATGCAGGCCTACTGCCTCCTGCCATATGGGATGTTCTGTTTGTCAGTGTGATTGTGATGGTGTCAGGTATGCCTTGTTATGTAACAGATACATCCCATTGTGTCAGCTGGTGTCTGTCCCCCTAGGGATTGTGTACAGAGTGTAGATAGAGGTTGTTGACCTATACACCTGCATTACATACTGGTGATTATCTGGTATGCTGTGGCCCAGTCTGTCATTACTAATGTACTACTTGGAGGCCATGGCCTGGACAGCAACATATGTCAACCTTTCCAGACTACTGTCTTAGTATAACTGTTTCACAGTTGCATTACACTGTTCATATGGCTGTCAGTGTCTAAACAGCTATATGACATGGCATATACAACTGTCATAGTACACAAATAAAGATTTCACATTAATTTATGCACACCTGTGTGTGGTGTTATACCCTTTGATATCTCTGTGGGTATATATTGCAGGCTATGAATGTCATTCATATGGGTGGCTCATATAGTTTCCAGTTGGTAAGGTGGTGGCTGTAGGAATACTAGCTGCTCCATATTGTGTGCACATACTACATATGTATATTACTGTACAAATCTGTGTGTGTGTGTATGCGTAGTTACATATATAGTTATACATATATATATATATATATATATATATATATATATATATATATATATATATATACACACACATATATATATATATATATATATATATATATATATACACACCTGTATCTGCATATATGTGTCTGTGTATATGTATCCTAGGGATGGCCATGTCGTGTCTGGTCCTGGTTATGTATGTCCGTATATACCTATGTATATATCTGCTGACATAATTATATAACCTGCTGTACATATTTAGACATGTAGACATTGACATATATATATCTACAGATGTAGGCATTTGCATGTTATATGCTCATAAATATTTATATGTGTGTGTGTCTCTCTCTCTCTCTCAATATGTTGTAACCATTTAGACATTAATATATTTACTCACACACATACATCTACATGTTGGAATACGTTCTCTGTATTGTTGAATGACTGGGCTGGATGATATGGTTGTGAATACATCAAGGTTATGTTTATCTGAGATGGCTTAGTGGTAAATCGCTTTGGCTATGGTGTGCAGGGTCCTCTCTTTAATCCTAGCCGAGGCTGCTTACTTTGTTGCTAGGTAGAACAAGGGACGTTGGATACAGTGTGATTAAGGCACTTTTGAGCAGTTGTAAGCGGGTTTGCATGGGTTTCCATAATGGTAAGCACTGCCAACTTCCACTTATGTTTTCTTACAGTCAGTTAGCTTCAGATTTTACAACCTGTGTAGGTATAGCTTACCCTCGCGCAAACACGCACAAACCCACTTACCACTGCTTAACAGTGCTTACTGCCGCTTACCCCCATGCTAATTCCTTTAAAAGAAAAGAAAAAGGGGTTGATAGGAAAGTGGTGAAAAATGGGGCACAAAGAGGGAAAGACAGTAGGGAAAATAGCTAGGCATGTGCAGGAAGGGAATAGAAAAAGTCCATAGCTGCCTATTTCTTCTACAGCAACAGCTGTGCATATACACTATATTTGCAGGTACTTTTTGACCCTCAAACCCCTGGGAGAGGGGTGAGGGCAACTTATATTCATTGTGATGCCAGTTAGACCAGATTACATGTGTCCAGTGGACACGTGTGCAAAATTGACAGCTATGTATGGGGCGAGATTTTTTTGTGGGAACAGATTGCCCTTTTTTTCAGGTGAGAGTGGGATGTTGGGGATGGGTAGTAGGTATATTTGGGGAGGGAGGTTTGGTAGGTTAACAGACAAGACACACAAGATGCATACAGCGATGGTATATGACTCATGTGGGGGGTAGACACCTTGGACAGGGAGGGGTGTTTGGAAGTCGCAAGCCCTTGAGCCCCCAACTGGAAACAGTGGGACTGTGGTCCCCACCCATGGGCAGTTACCACTGCACCTTCACGGTCCTAAAGGTGGCTGTGCTGTGGACTATGAAGCAGGGCAGGCTCACCCTCTAATAGCGCCACTCGGCCCTCAAGCTGGCTTAGCCGCTGTCGATACTCCAGATCGAGCTCCATATGCACAATGGCCCGGACCTGTTGACAGGTGACTGGTTCCCCTCCACCCAAGCTCTGATGGTGGGTGAGACCCATCCCCTGCAGTGGTTCTTCCCGAAGGTGGTGCAGGGCCCACGGAGGAGTAGGTCCCAGGCTGGGTCCCAGATGTACTGGTGCCCGGTGCCATGGCTACCTGAGGTGGGACAGCTGGGTCCGCTCCGACCGGCCTTCCCATACAAACTGTGTTGTCTCAGGTTTATGGCAGATATGGGTTAGTAACAGTCAACAGCATTCAGGATTAGTTATAACAGCATGCATAGGTATTCCCACTAACCCGACACACCACAATTAACATAGTTGCAGAGCAAACAGAACACATGTATATATGGAACAACAGTGGCCATTACAGGAGCATGCGGGTTTCATTGATGGCAACAGGCCACCCATATGGGTGTATTTTAACATGGCACATGCATAGAAACAAATGTAAATATTTATTAACCATTAGGACATATGTCCCAAAAATGTTTGGAGTATACACATACCAGTTGAGGAGCGTCATTGGGTTATTATGCACATATGATAGGGGTGAGAGAAAGGTTTCAATTAACAACTAATATATCCTTGTAGTTTTCACAACATTCTTAGTCACTGCAGTGATCTTTCCCTTACATGTATTATTACACTTCACAATGGCCTTATATTGTACACTGGTATGTTTATAGATTATTATATACATGACCTGTGTCTTAAATGCAAGGCTTAAATGAAAGTGCTTACATGATTTTATATGGATTATTTGGTTTTTATTTTAAGTAATAAAGTAGTGGTTTGGTGCATGATTTAAGGAATTGCTTGTCCAGCTTGGTGGCTCCCTCATTCATTGAGTGTTTTCTTAAATACAGGCGTGACAAGCTGCAGGTGTTAATGCAACATATGTTGAGAATTGCTGTCATACACATTGGGTGAGGTGCTAGAATGACAGGTTTGTTTTTATATACATTCTCTGACTATGTACACGTTCGACTATCAGTTATATGTCATTGACAGCTGCCTACATTTCTTGGATCATCACACTGAACTTTCTGGGAAACAGGGTAACAAGCTGGTGATATGGGCCATTTATCTGGATATGCTGGACAGATTGGAACAGTTGTGGGGTATTAATATGCATACAACTTACAATTTGAACATTCAAGCAATTCCTGTACAGTTGTAGGGTGTAATTATGCATACAGCTTTCTATCTGAACATTGTATCCCAGTCTGTACGGTTGTGGGGTATGATTATGCATACAGCTTAGTAGCATTCCCAGGAGTCAAACCCCTGCTGTGCGTGACAAAAAATTATTTCTAACATTACGGTACACTGTGTTATCAGGGAATTGATGTACAGCTTTTGATTGTTTTATATCTAAGTCTCCCTAACTTGTACGATATGTCTGACCTCTTGGCACTTCCAATATTGTTATGCAGACCTTCATACCCATTTTACCTGCATACCACGTTGGGGTGACACTGCTTAAGATACAACAGTACTATTTATAGTATGGAACAGATTGCAAACATATGAGAGAAGAGTGAACAGAAGCACTCCAGGGGGTTATACCTTTATTCACAGACTATTAACTCATTTATTTCTACTAGTACAACACTTTCTAAGGCTCTTATAATCTTTGTTATGACAGTACATGCAGACTGATTACTAACTTGCCTCACCACTCAGCCTTTGCAGCCTAGCATCATGGGCTTGCTGGTTTGCAGCCCGCTCATCTGCAGCTGTCAGAAAAATGTATTGATATTTAGCCATACCTATCCATAGTATACACAAGCTAGGCAATTATTTACTACTTAGTAGAATGTGTACTTACTCAGTACTGGGGCATTAGCCATCTGCCTACACTCCTGGATCCACTGTTCCAGGACATCCGCTCCATGGCTTCAGGTCAGCATGGTGGTGCCTGACCTGCTCACCAGTCCAGGGATACCTGTGGCACTGGTGAGGCCACAGGAAAGACTGTCTCAGACCTCCGTTTTGTACTGTGAGCCCTGGTACTAGCCCTGCAGTAGTCTCTGATCATGGTGTTTACCAAGAGCCATACCATGAATTTTGACTCCTGGATGCTCCAGTGCTGCTCTCTGAATCGAGGGCCTTCACCCACACCAGCAATTCTGCCTGCAGTGGGAAGCTACAACCAGTTATAAGATGTATTCCCACCTGTGAGGTTTAAATACTGCCATTTTCCTGCACTTTGCTGTGATTGGCCAGTTTTGAAAAGGCTAAGCTATGGCCACACCTGCTTACATAAAGTTGGCACTGTTTAAAGAGGTATCCACAAAATGAAGCAGCTTTTCAGGTAAAACAATAAAGCCCTGAGCAGGGCAAGCTTAGAAAATTGTGAAAAAAGAAAACACAGATGGCTGAGCACACTTCAGTTCATTTTATTCCACAGAAAGAAAGCACATTTTACCGTTTAAAGAGGTATACCACTAGGCAGATTGAATTGGCTCCCCTATGCATTACTTACACTTACTAACATGAGCTGTGCTGCGGTTAGCATTGCTTCATAGTTGATTATCACTATAGTTGCCATTTGGCAATGATTTATTATTCATTACAGGTTATATATGTGTCTGGTATCCGTGATTCATGTGTACATACACTGTATGGGGTCCTGGGAACTTCAATACTTTATTACAATAACACCTCAAATGTATGCTTGCTGCAGTACTCCAATTCACATATTTATGTTCTGTGGCAGGTTATCCAACATCAGTGTACATAGATAGAGTTCACATGTTTGGTTTAATTTTCCTGTGGTGAGGATTAGTTTGCTGATACCTCATGCATATATATTGCTATGATGGCTTACTGGTTAACAGCTCTGATTATAGTGTACAGGATCCTGAGTTTAATCCTTGCAAAGGCAGCTTATTTTGTTGCTGGGCAGAACATGGGCCATTGGATCCAGAGTGATTAAGGCACTTTAAAGCAGTTGTAAGCGGGTTTGCGCGAGTTTGCATGATGGTAAGCACTGCTAATCTCCAGTTACAGTTTCTTACACTCAGTTAGCGTCTAACTTGCTTAATCTGTGTAGGCAATGCTTACCCCCCCCCCGCACAAATGCACTTAAATACACTCACTAGTGCTTATGTATGCTTACTACTGCTTATTTGTGCTTAAACCTGCTTACTGGTGCCTTATTCATTATGACACTGACACTTCACATGTGCATTTCATGCAGTACTCCAGTTCACATTTAAATGTTCTTATGTAGGTTATACGGCAAAAAGATGTAAAATTATGTTCATATACAGATTTCACATGGAAAATGATATGTGCTGTAGTGGGACTTGAACCAGGAATGCTTGTTCATTAGGCGGATGTTCTAACCACTACACTATTGCTGTGCTGCTTCATTTGCTTATATATTACTTGTTATCCTCTTCAGCCTTTTCAGCTGCTTTAAAAATGGCTAGGCGATGGGCACACCCACGCACCTATGGTTAGCTGTACTCGGGGTTTTAAAAAAAATAAATAAAAGAGTCTCTTAATTTTATTTAAATGTACTATTGCTGTTGAACACATGGGGACTGATGGTGGGGATATGTGGACACCTATGAGCGGTCCCGCTCATTTATTTACACTTTCTTCTGTTCTACTTTGCAGGAGCATGTTTATTCTGAGAGCTCTACTCTCAGACACCCCCCCCCCTGCACTCGTCCACGCTCCATGTAGCATTAGGAATTTAGGCAGCGCGCCTTCATTAATATGCATGGCCCACTGCCGTCCTCCTCTTAAACTCACGCTTCTGTGCAGGACTAAATTAGTCCTGCACGGAAGTTTAGTAAATCCAGGGGAATGTCTTGTGTGGATCACCTCAAAGCTCTATCCCTATACTCAGTCTCATGCACACTACTGAGGGGTGACCTATGCCTGGCATGCAAGGCATCCTTAGACCCAGTTCTGTTGAATCTTTTTCACATCTGCAAAACAAAAGACATCAGAACTACTAATCCAAAGACTTGAATTTTACTTCTGACATAAATAGGACTTGTTGGAGAAACAGATATCTGTCTCAGAGAGTTCCCATTCTCTGGAATTAGCTGCACATCCATGAGAAGCAAATCCCCCCTGTACCATATTTAAATATAACTTTGACTCATGGATAGAAAATTGTCTCTTCACCCCTGGTCTGGCGCCTTTGTCCTTGATGCACAGAGATAATCAATAATTCATGTCATAGCCACAGATCAGCCTCTCTAAAAACGTCTAAAACACAAAACACGTGAGGTCATATTTTGGCTGCATTGCTAGGGTTATAAACGTCCTAATGTTCATTAGCCTAATACACAGTTATGAACCTATGAACATATGTTTACACACTGTTCCAGAGTAATGGGATGTACATTTATACAATGGGCAAAGAGTACTTGCTACATTTTATGAATGAGACTGCTGTTATATGTAAGTGCAAATAAGTGGAAATAATGACTGCAGAATATGAACTGAATATATTGAGGCCTTTTTGGGAGGGAAGTGGGGATGTCTTCAGCTTTAGCTAAAGCCTTTTCTTGCTCTTTCGTTGAAGACCTTACTGGGACATCAACAAGAGCACTAAATGACCTAGCCATAGCTCTGGTTGGAATTTTTTCCAGTCTTCACTTCTGTAAATAAAAAGTGCATATAAATGCATTGTCTGTTCATTTCCTGCATACAGCTTAATTCACCTTAATTGAATCTTTCTGATGTCCTGCATTTTGTTAACTTCCTTTTTACTTCTTTCTGTGTTGAGTTTGTTACACTTGCTCCTGCTGTTATTTAGTCTGTTTCTCCTGCAGCTTGACTCAGCCTGTTATTTTGAGCTTTTGAAAACTGTTTTCTTTCTGCTCCTTCATGTCTAATTCTTCACCCCATATCAGACAGTATTTCTCCTGGTTGCTGCTCAGGCTAATATTTTCCTGTTTCACATCTGGCAGGTCTAGTGGCAGACATTGCAAATAAAAATGCTTTCTTTGCATTTCATCATTTTGCATAAACAATTTATTGCAAGCATTATTTTACATGCTAACATTTGTTCTTTTTCTTGCATTTGGTAAACTTTTTTTGTTAAAATCTAAAGGCATATATGTTGGATGCTCTGGAATGAATATCTTTTGGAGTTTACTGTCACAGACGTTATTGAAATGCAAATGCAAATCCAAATATATAAATAACAAAACTTTGTTGAAAATATAAATCATAAAATTAAAGTACCCCCGGATTTACTATTCCTCTGTGCAGGACTAGCTTAGTCGAGCATGGAGGTGGCCGATTAGGAGCAGGATGGCAGTGCACCATGCATAGTAATGAGGCATGCTGCCTGAGCTCCTAGGCTTATACAGAGCATGTAAGAGTGTAGGGGGCATGTCTGAGAGCAGAGGTCTCAGAATATACACCCCCCCAAAATGACGAACAGCAGAAAGGAGTATGAAATGAGTGAGACCGCTCATAGGTGACTGCATATCCCCACCAACAGTCCCCCTTGTGTACAAAGCAACAGTATATATAAATAAAATGAAGAAACCCTTTATTTTTTTTAAACTCCAATTAAAGCTAACTGTAGGTGTGCCCATTGCTTAGCAGTGATTAATCCAGCTTAAATGGCTGAAGAGGATAACAAGAAAGATATATGCAAATGAAGCAGTATAGCAGTAGTGTAGTGGGCAGAGCATTTGCCTTATAAGCAGGCATGCCCGGTTCGAGTCCCACTATAGCACATTTCATTTGCCATGGCAAAGCACATTATGAGTAATATTTATGCTGCATAACCCACTAAATAACATATTTTCATGAACTGGAGTACTGCAGTAAATGCACATGTGAGGTGTCAGTTTCCTAATGAATAAGGCACTAGTAAGCAGGTTTAAGCACAAATAAGCAGTAGCAAGCATATTTAAGCACTAGTAAGCAGGCTTAAGCCCGTTTGCGCAGTGGTAAGCAATGCCTACACTGGTTAAACAATTCTAAAGCTGTCTGTAAGCAGATGTAACGGCAGGTTAGCAGTGCTTACCGTCACGCAAACCCACTTACGAATACTCAAACGTCCCTTAATCACTCTGTATCCAACGGCCCTTGTTCTGCCCATCAACAAAATATACAGCTATGCAGATACCAAACCTAGGACCCTATATACCATAGTCACAGTAGTTAACCACCAAGCCATCACAGAACTACAGACAAATGAGGTATCAGCAAACAAGTCCTCACCATAGTAAAACAGAACTGAACATGTGAAAGGAATCAGTATACAGTCGTATGTTCCATACCCCATTACATAACATAAATATGTGAACTGGAGTACAGCAGTAAGCCCAGAACTGAGGTGTAATTATAAGAGAGTGTTGAAGTCCCCAATAAAACACAAGGACCCCATAGACTGTACGTACACATTAATCATGGATACCAGGCATACATATAAGGTGTAATGAATAATAACTCAATGGCAAAAAGGAATTATAATGCAAAGTCTAATGTAAGCAACACTAAGCATTGCACAGGGCAGCTTAGGAGGTGTAAGCAATGTGTAGGGCAGCTAACCCACTGTGCCCAATAGTATACCCCTTTAAACAATGCCAACCATAGGTAAACAAGTTTGCCCATAGCCTTTTCAAAACCGGCCAGTCTTGCAAAAGTGCGAGAAATCGGCCCTACTTAAACCCAAGAGGTGGGAATACATCTCATAACTAGTTGGAGATCCCCCTTGCAGGCACTATGGCAGTAAGGGGAGAATGTTTGCGCTTTTGGGTGGAGCGCTAGTGCATCCAGGAATCCACAGTCATGGCAGGACTCCTTGTCAAAGACCATGATCAAAGACTGCTGCAGGGCCAGTACCAGGGTTCCCAATATAAGGCAGAGGCCTGAGACCATCTCACCTGTGACCTCACCAGTGCCACTGGCATACCCTGATCTGGTGAGCAGGTCAGGCACCACTATACTGACCTGAAGTGGCATAAGGGGGACCTCTTGGAGGAGTGGCTCCAAGAGGCTAGAGTGGCAATGGATGTTCCAATTGTGTGTAAGTATCACCCCAGTATGTGTGTAATAATTACCAGCTCAGGTATATCATGGATATGTATGGCTAAATATTCCTGTTATGTCTCCCACAGCTGCAATGGAGCTTGCCGTGAACCAGGAGGCCCACATCAGTCACCTGGCGAGGTTGCAACGCAAGGCAGGTCAGTAATACTCGTGTATTTACTGTCATAGGAAATAAAACTAAAAGTAGTAATAAAGTTTTGCCTGTATAAAACCTGTATTGTTCCAGGCAAGTACTGCATTCACTAGAAAATATGCCAGGAAAAGTCTCATTTTGTTTGCATGTCAATAAAATTGTAATAGCCTGATAAAACAGGTCTAACTGCTGGACTGCATGTCTATATTCTGGTATTATATGGTAATGTAGATTTGCAATCATGTAACAGTACTGTTGTGGTAAGCACTCTGTTACCCACACCGTGCATCATAAATTGAATGTGTAGGAATGCCTGTATATGACAGGTGTAATCCAGTGGTGGCTGGTGACTTCAAATCAAAGGGGGGGCTGCAGGAGATAGCTGAATGGGTGGGGCCAATGGGAAGGGGTGAGGCCAACTAGAAAGGAGTGGAGTTATGCTAAAATCGCAAAAACTGGAACTTTAATTAAATACGCTGCCCTGAGAGCCACTGCCAAACCATCATTATGAGAGTCCAATCAAGACAAAATGAATTGTAGAACAAAAAAAAATATTTCAATGCATTGGCTACATGACAGCTTACTTAATATCTACATGGAAACAAAAAGGTTGTGAGGCATGAAAAAATACATTACTGGAATGCCAGTCAAAATCAAGTATAAAAAAACAAGCAGCACTCAACTCAAACCACTTCTCCTTGCACTGCCGTTCTAATTATAATTTATATTCAGATTTATAAAAGTACCAAGTAACATGCTAAAAGTAGCAATACCCCCACTTGTAAAAATGTATCTTAACCAAAAAAGACCTGCAACCTGACCACAACTATCTACTTGTTTCATGGGGAAAACATGATCAAGGTAAAAAATGAACAGCAAACAAGAAACAAGCTGAAGATAAATTTCTTAAAGGATTACTGCACAGGTTATGGACCACACATGATAGATTGGCATTCTGTTTAGTTTACGCGTAAAGCCGGCAAAGATGACTGCAAGTCTCCAACAAATGTAATGAGCTTCTGAAAATACTGTACTTCTGTTGTTTATTACAAATACTGTCATACGCATTTCAATACCTAAGGCTTATACGCTATCTAGTTATGTAAATATTCTCTGCATGGCAACAAAAAGGCTTTTAATGTTGGTAATTCTTCATCAGTATGCTTATTAAAGCTTACTTGCATCTTACAGTGTCAGACAAGCTTACCGATGGTCATTAAAGTATTGCTACTTAAACACAGCACAGCAGGCACTGCAACGACATTAATTTTCTGAATAAGAATCATAACTGCTCCTTGCCTTGCTTGGACACACATCCAGAGTCACTACATGGGGGAGTGGGGTGCAGCAATTATGAAAGGTTTCTGGTTGACAGTGATGGCCCTGACACATTTGTCATACCTCTCAGCCTTAGAGCAAGAAATCTGGACAAGGCCCTAGACAGAAGTGGGACAAAGGCCCAAAAATAAGGACACTTTTTAAATATTGCTCTTATAAACTTAGAAAGATAATACAATAGTGGGTCTTGCATTAGTATGAATTTTCTGAAGGGTATGAAATCTGAAACTCAAATGTCTGTCATTAATTTCTAACTTCAGTCTTTAATGATTTGCCACTAATTTGCCAGAAAACCACAATTTTATGAAAAAACGGACCAAAATGTGATGCAAAATATAAAATAGCCACACAATACAGCTAGGAACCTGTCAGAGAAGGAACACTTTTTAATATCAGTACTGTTAACTTGAGCAGCTGAAAAAATAAGAGAATATGCATGCATTTCTGAAATTGAAAGTAATCTATAACTCTGAACATTACAATTATTGTAAACCTTCCACATTTTCTTCCAAATTTGCCATTTTGCGGAGGGATTATTAGGGGGAGAGCAACATTTTGAGCCCAAATCAGAGACAGTTGAGAAGTCTGGCTATACCTAATTCTATAAAGTGATTTATTTGCATGTACCTCTCATCCTCTTAATGCATAAAATCTGGACAAGGCCAAATATATTGGGGGAACATACAAAAAGTACTAAAAATTGCTCTCGTATAAACTTAGTCGGTTGACAGAACAATAGGTTTTGTTTTAGCATGCATTTTTCTGAAGAATATGAAGTCTGAAGCTCAATGTCTGTCATTATTTAGTGACTTCATTCCTAAATGAATACCCAGAAAAGCACAAATTTTATGAGGAACAAAACCAAAAACAAGCAAAACTCTATTTATTCTGCAAAAATCTGGACAGTTAAGAGGTATAGTTCAGCCGGGGCTGTCTGTGTTTCACACCCTTCCCCCCTCACAAAATCATGGTTGAATGAGGCCTCCCCACTGCAGCTATTCCAATGTTACATTACTTGGCTATTTCACCCCATTTACCATAAACACTGTAATGTGCATACTGCTTTACTTCTACGATGATTTGGATTTCATTTAAAAGTTTTATTTTACATTTTACAGCACAAACACTAATGGACATCTGCTAAACAAAGCAATGCAGTCTCACAATGAAAATAGACTTAGCATTAAAGCTTCTCTGCCCTTGAAACTCACATTCATTAAAACAGCATTGAAACCCACATTCAAAGAAAATACATCTCCAAGTGGCAGATAAAGATTAACTGTGGGCCATTTTCAAGTCATATGCCCCTTGCTCAGGAAACATACATGTGTTCTTTGATACACCTTCCTGATTGTATTAAATTATATTCCTCGTATAATACAGTACAGCTGTTAGAGGGCATTTTAAATGTATTGTTTTGTACATTTTTCCAGTAAACAATGAAACAAAATGCATGCACTAATAATGACAAAACTGCCCAGTTGAAAACATTTCCATCATAAAATACTACTCAAACTTCTACAATCCACCAGTGTCAGTTTATATGCACAATCTCTGCAGAAGTAAAAGTCATCTAAATAATTCCACATTACAGAGATCTGTAACGGATAAAGAGGTTGCTGCTGGCAAACAACTTTAATATTTCATTGTTTCATCTACAAATAAAGTGCCTGTTGCCACTGAATAAATTGCCTATGTTACAATAAAAAGGTGATAAGCTAGTAATATTGCAATAGGGAATGGATGGCAAACTGATTACAGGTTCATCATTACTAGGTATCTCCACCAAAGAGGACATTATCAGGACTTCAGCATCCACCCCCTTTAAAAGTACAACACAGTATAGTATCAGCAATGCATGTATATACTGGGGATATAGAACCCATAGCCTTCTGCATCAAAATCAAGTACACTACGTGTTGTGCTATTAACAACACAAGCAGACTCAGCATAAGCAGCATTAAACTTCTCTTCAAGCTATCAGCTGCTTGTAAAATCCACTCAACACCCAATTGTAACTCTCAACTTTGAAGCACACGAAATCTGGAAAATGATAAAATTTATGGGGGGGGGGGGGCAAAAGCCAAAAAACTAGGGACACATTTTAAACATTGCTTGTATAGTCTTGGAAAGTTGTTAGAATAAAATGATGTACTACCACCATGCATTTCACTGCATAACTTTAAACCCGGGATGCTGTGAACTACAGTCAGAGCAACATACCACTATGCCAAATCAATTGCTTCTGGAAAGACAGGTAGACTGAAACTTAAATGGCTATCATTTACTGAATTCAGTTCTCACCATAGCTTTCAACCTCCTAGCACAAAACACCTAGACAAAGCCAACAATGAGCCCAAATCAGCTCAACAGCTCCCAAACATATTCACTGAATTCAGTTCTCACCATAGCTCTCAACCTCTTAGCACAAAAAAAAAACAGGAAAAAGCCAATAATGGGGGAATACAGCCCCAAACATAGGGACAAATTTCAAATATTGATCTTATAAACAGAAAATTGCTAGAATAAAAGTTTTTGTGTTACCATGTACTTTCTGAAGAGAATGAAGTCTGAAATTCAAATGCCTGTCATTATTCAAAAACCAGAAGCATTTAATAAGTGGTGATGGATAGAAAATTCTAGTTCTTGCTACGTGGTCCCAATGTACAGGGTTTGAGTCTGTCTAGCCACCAGGTATATTTAAGTTGGGCATCACACACACACACACACACACACACACACACACACACACGCACACACACACACACACACAGTCTGTTTGTTCCCATGAGTCCAAGTCCTTCTGTCACATGAGAGCAGGCTTGGTAGCAGCCTGCAGACATTTCAGTCTGATCCCCTACCAGTCTATGTAGTTGTAACTGCATATACTTCTGGGATCTTTGCTACTACATACTGTCATCCTAATCTAGACTGCTGGTGAGACTGTCTGGATTCTGTGCGCATGCTCTGAGACTGGTTCACAAGCAGTCCGGTTCAGAAATGCTGCTATTGCGCATGCGCGATGTTCCAGCACTCGCATTTTTTTTTTTTTTTGCTTTTTACTTTATTTTTTCTTTTTTGTTCCTGAATATAGTGAAGGGACAGTACCATAGAATGAAGAGGATTTGTAGAAAGCAACTGATTTTGAATGCTGAAATTGATAACTTAGAACAGTTGTTTGTAGACAGGAGTTATAATAAAATGGTGTTGGGCAAGGCTAAGAATGTTTTTGGTAACACAAATCTAACTGAAGATAATTTTGCATATTCATCAAATCATATTAGGTATACTAGATATCCTAGGGGCAAGAAACTTAGTTTTATAACTAAATATACCAATGATAATGCAGTTATGTTAGACATTATCAGACGGAATTGGCATGTTCTAACTATAGACCTCACCACAGTTGTTGGAGAAGTACCGAGCTTCATACATTAAAATAATTTGAATTTGAAACAACTTTTATGTAAAGATACAATTCAGCATACTAAGCAAGACAAGAGTCTGAGTTTGGGCACTTTTCCTTGTAGGCGATGTAATATGTGTAGAGCGATAACTATAACTCAACCTTTCTGTCATCCCATTTTGGACTTTAAATTTTCTCCTAGATTTTATGCCACATGTGATAGTAGTAATTTAGTATACCTTGCTAACTGCAACTGTTGTGACTGTTTCTACATTGGCAAAATTTCTAGAAGGTTAAGACAGGATTTACAACCATTTATATGATTTCAGGAATCTTAACATACAGAATGTCTTAGCCAAACATATTGTTGAGTTTAATACACACAGTTTCAGATTTAAGGTGTTGCAACTTGTATTTGATAATCCAAGAGAGGGTAATGCTAATAATTATCTTGAATCTGTTGAATTAAAATGGATATTTAGGCTACATGCACACATTCATTCAGGTTTGAATAGCTATGTAAGCATCAAACCTGTATTAGAGGCACTGCCCTTTAAGTGAGCTTCTTGCAGCAGCATTGTAATTGCTTAATTGATGTGTGTATGAGTTTTAATTTAGTATTAATTGGTTTTAATTAGTATCTTGTATTGTTATTTAAACTGAGTGCTTTATTCTGTATTTTGAGATCTGATGAAGCGTGGTTATTCCACGTGAAAGCGCTTATCCTTTTGTTTTATTCTTGGAATAAACTGGATTTCTGAGCCTTGGTGGTCCTACCTTGTTTGTTTTGTTTTATAATTTTATAATTTTTCTTTTTTAGTATAATTTTCTTTTCTTTTTACAGCTGGGGGGACTGCAGTCCTGCAGCCCAATACCATGAGCCACCCCTGGTGTAATCCCCAGAGAGAGACCATTTAGTATAACTGAGAGACACATAGTAAACAGGGAAAATGCAGACAACAAAACCTAAATAGCACATGTAACTGAGATATGAACTGCTGTTTTGTTAGAACACACAGCCACGGTTCAAATCCTGTCAGTGGTAGCAATCTGCAAACAGAATCATACCCAACAACTGTACAGATATGTCCAGAATGTCCAGTAAAGTGGCCCATATCTGTGGCCTATCAACCTGTCCCCCTGGGATATCAGTGGGATGATCAAAGATGTATAGGCAGCAAAAGGAAGTACAACTGATTGACACACATCTATGAGAACAAAGCTGGCAGACTAGCAACTTCCCATTACCTTATGTGAGTAAGAAGCCACGTATGTCCCATTTATACCCCATCTTGTCAAGCTGTGGTCAGAGTGTGTACAGTAACAGAGTGAGATGTATGTGCATAATAGTAATGTGGAATCTGGTACTGTGTGTGGGAACATTCAGGTAGTGCTAATAAACATTCCTCCCACAGGTCTGTCAGATACCAACACCGTGCCCAGAAATACAAGAATAATATGCAGTTGCTCTGAATAATGAGGTATTACACATCACTGTCACCCACACTGTCCTACAGCATATAACTGTCTAGGAAATCTGTATAACAGTGTTGTAATACAAGGTCAGAAGGCAAAAGCACAGGGGATTAATAAGACAGAAAGCAGATAGGAGATATACAGCAATATCTATATAGCAGACACAACTGTGATGGACAGTGTTTAAGTTGTAACAGACACAGCCATGGTCTAAATCCTGGGAGTGGAATTAGGCTGCATGCAGAATCATACCCCACAATTGTACAGATGAGGCCAGAATGTCCAGAATATGTGCCCATATCTGCTGCCTGTCCCCCTGGTAAGTCTGTGGGATGATCCCAGATGTTTATCCAGCAAACAGGGATTACACATGATTGTCAAACATCTATGAGAACACACCTGCCACTGTAGCAACCCCAAAACTGTTAGGAGAGTAATATTTCAAGTATGTCCTATCTACGCTCCCATGTTGTCAAGCTGTGACCAGAGTGTGCACATTAACAGAGTGAGATATATGTGCATAATACTAATGTGTAATCCGGAACTTTGTGTGACAACAGTCAGGTAGTACTAACAAGCATTGCCCCCACAGGTACATTGGATACGAACACTGTGCTGAAGAATACAGACCATTATAACCTGTACTGGTACTGTTCACTCTGGTATTGTAGGAAATTGTGAGTGTTGCAGTTTCTCTGATCAAAGTATCAATGGTCACTGTCACCCACACTGTGCTACATAATATAACTGTGTAGGAAAGTATGTATATGTGTGTGTCAGGTCACTAAAGGTGGAAGAGGGCAATAAAGTATGTCCCGGCACACCAGCATGTGGTCAACACATGGCCAGAGTCTGTGCAGAAAGAGTTGGATAGCTATGTGCAAAACATCAAACTGGAATCTGGGAGTATGTGTAGAAACAATTAGTTAGTGTTAACAAACAGTCCCTCTACAAGTATACCAGGTAAGAGGTATATACTGCAGGTAA
Organism: Protopterus annectens; assembly: GCF_019279795.1. Taxonomy (NCBI): domain Eukaryota; kingdom Metazoa; phylum Chordata; order Ceratodontiformes; family Protopteridae; genus Protopterus; species Protopterus annectens. The sequence goes on along the minus strand of NC_056729.1, from coordinate 369,251,188 downwards.
AACCAGTTTGGTGTAATGATGATGACAGCCATATCACTGTCCAAACTAAGGCTATATGGTAGTGTAGTAAGACTTGTAAGGTATAGATAGCAGCACTGACTAGGAGAGTAATGTGGACTACAGGAATATACTAGTTGTTAATTGACACCCCCCCCACCACCACCATATCTCCAACAATAATTAACATACATACCCCGACTGGTATGTAATGACTCTGATAATGTTTAATTGTTTGATAAATATTTTAATGGTTCCCATGCATGTACTGTATTGAATTATTCCAACATTGGTGGCATGGTGCTATCAACGTACCTACATGCTGTTCTTATTACCACTGTGGTCTCATATATGCATATGCTCTGTTTGCCATGCAACTGTTCCGTATCCGGTGTCTGGGTTAATGGGAATATCTATGCATGCTGTTATACCTAACCATGGAATGTGTTGACTATTACTAACCCACATATGATGATGAAATCTAAACACTATAGCATGCTTGGGAAAGCCAGTCCCAGCGGACCCACCTGTCCCACCTCAGCTGGCCGTGGCACTGGGCACCAGCATGCCTGGGGCCCAACCCGTGATCTCCCTGTCCATTGGTCCTGCACCACCTTCGGGTGGAACGACCTCAGGGGACGGGGCTCGCTCCACCCTGGGAGTGGGTGCGGACAGGCACGTGTCACCTTTCACCAGGTCGGGGCCGTGGTGAGTAGAGTGATCGACCAGCAGTTTGGTGATCTTCTACACCAGCTCAAGGGCTGCATGTCGCGATTAGTCAGCCTGGCTCTGCGACTCAGACCCCAGCACAGCCACCTTCGGGGCTGTGAAGGTGCAGTGGTGACTGCCCATGAGTGGGGACCTCAGTCCCACTGTTACCACTAGGGGGCTTGTGGGCTTCCGATATCCCAACACCCCTCCCATCAAGGTGTTTACCCCCCACATGTGTCATATACTGCCCCTGTATGCGTCTTGTTTGTCTTGTCTGTTAACCTACCCAACCTACCTCCCCAAATATACCTACCACTCCTCCCTAATATCTCACTCTCACCTGAAAAAAAAGGGCAATCTGTTCCCACAAAAAATCTTGCCCCATACATAGCTGTCCATTTTGCACACATGTCCACTGGACACATGTAGTCTGGTCTAATTGGCATTACAATGTATTATTGTTGTCCTCACCCACTCCCAGGGGTTTGAGTGTCCAAGTCTACCTCCAAATTCAGAGTACATGCACAGCTGTTGCTGTAGAAGAAATGGGCAGCTATGGACCTTCCCTGCACCCTTCCTGCACATCCCTGGCTATTTTCCCACTGTCTTTCCCTCATTGTGCCCCTTTTTTCACCACTTTCCTATCAACCCCTTTTTTTTTCTTTTAAAGAAATTAGAGTGGCGGTAAGTGGGAGGAAGCATTTTTAAGCAGCAGTAAGCAAGTTTAAGCCTGTTTGCACAGGGTTAAGCAATGCCTACACTGATTAAGCAAATCAGAAGCTAACAGAGTGTAAGAAACTGTAACCAGAAGTTAGCAGTGCTTACCTCCACGGAAACCCACGCAAACCTGCTTACAACTGCTTTAAAGTGCCTTAATCACTCTGTAGCCAAAGGCCTGTGTTCTGCCCAGCAGCAAAAATAGACTCTGCAAGGCTTGCAACCAGGACCCTGCACACTATAGTCAAAGTAATTTACCACTAAGCCATGTCAGATATTCATAACCCTGATGTTTAAAAAATATATCATCCAGCACAGTCATTCAACAGTACAGAGAATGTATTCCAACATTTAGATGTATGTGTGTGTGTAAATACATTAATATCTAAACAGATACAACATATATTTATATATATAAATATATATATATATATATATATATATATATATATATATATATCTATGTATATATATGTATATATATATATATATATATATATATATATATATATATATATATATATATGTATATATATATATATATATATATATATATATATATATATATATATCCATATATAGAAATATACATGAACAAATATACATACAAATGCCTACATCTATAGATATGTATGCCTATATCTATATATCTAAATATATACCGTATTGGGTTTTATATATATATATATATATATATATATATATATATATATATATATATATCTATATATCTATCTATCTATCTATCTATATATATATATAAATATATATATATACATATATATATATATATATATATATAAATAAATATACATATATATATATATATATATATATATATATATATATATATATATGTGTATATGTATATACGGACATACATCCGTAGATAACAATGGGGAAATAACAAAAACATATATGTCCACATGCAACGGTAATGGGGTTGAGAGGGCCCAAACAATATACATCTTGTACAAATAGGTATACCCCCCCAACAGCCAAACACGTCCCCCCTGCAATACACTACCAAGTGTTGCAGATCCCATAACCAGGAACAGACATGGCATGGACAACCCTAGGATACATATACACAGACACATATATGCAGATACAGATATACATATATATATATATATATATATATATATATATATATATATATATATATATATATATATATGTAACTACACATGCGCACGCAGAGATATGTACATTAAGTTACATATGTAGTACGTGCACATAATATGGAACAGCCACTATTCCTACAGTTACCACCTTACCAACTGGAGACTGTATGAGCCACCCATACAAATGACATTCATTGTCTGCAACATATACCTACAGAGATATCAAAGACTATAACACCACACACAGGTGTGCATAAATGGGAAAGCTTTATTTATACAATATTACAGTTGTATATGCCATGTCATATAGCTGTTTAGACACGGACATCCATATAAACTGAGTAATGCAACTGTGAAACAGGTATACTAATACAGTAGTCTGGAAATGTTAACAAATGTTGCTGTCCAGGCCAAGGCCATCAAGTAGTACAATAGTAAAGACAGACTGGGCCACAGGATACGAAACGATCAACAGTAATGCAAGTGTATAGTTCAGCAGCCTCTAACTACACTCTGTAGACAATACCAAGAGGGAAAATGGGATGTAACTGTTACATAACAAGGCACAACTGGCACCATCACAAGCACACTGACAAACAGAGCAGTCTGTATGGCATAGCAGGCTATACAGGCATGCCATAGCATAGAGTAACATACACATGTGTGCAAGTGCATCACCACAACCAATGTGAACACAGCCATAGCTACATATGGCATGCTAGAGTATTATTACAGTATATGGACTATCTATTCAATACCAACCTCATATGTGCCACCCACACACTAACCCTACATATACTAGGCCACTACACAGTGTGGTCTGCTGCCTATCTGTGGTATGGGACACATGCATGTATGGCCCTACAAACATGTATGTCAATAGGGCAACATACAGTGGAGCAGCATGTAACATCAGATAGGACAGGACCAAAAACGATGACATCTACCACAGTCTGTACACAGTCCAAGGTACATATTAACAATACACACACTGCCGACAGTCACCACAAGTACACAGACCTCAGTACTGTACACCTACCCACAGAATTTCCAGGTAATGTCATCAAATATAGCCCCTACTATACATTGCATGTGTAGCAGTCTGATATCTCACTGGGTTGTTACCAGATATGATGTCACCAGTTATGGTGTGCAGTACATATGCAGCCCTTACTGCATGACATATGTACAACAGTTGTCAGGGATGTGGCTGGAGGCCCATAAACAGGGCCAGTATTAACATGTTGCTGTGATAACCTCATACATTTATTGTTGTAACAGGGTTTGTTGCACCATATGTCCTTTGAGGGATTTGAAGTCAGTAACTCTCACCGCTGTCACCATCTACAGACTGCAATCCTCACACTACCTTCTGCAGTTTACAGATAGGTGCTCAGTGGGTAACACCTGAAACAAAAGGCACCACACAGTGGCCAGTCTGCAAATGGCCCTACAGATGGGTGTTCCCTCATTAACATAGCACTGACCTGGCAGGTATGTAAACACGTAGGACAGCCATATCCACACACACCCTGTTAAACCAACATTACTCCAAACACATTATAGCAGTACTTACAGTCTGTAGTCAGGTCAAGCACATCCCCCTTCTGTGGGTTGGCCTTTCTCCACAGTGTATGTTGGTTGTTAGAGGTACACATCAATCCATCAGAGATGTTGTTTGCCAAACAACAGATCGTGTTCCTGCTTACAGTGAATGAAAGGCCCAACAGCAACATGATGTTCCTAGATATTGGTGTGTGTTTCCATGCCATTTGCTATGGGAATGTTACCACAGCTTTTTCACATGCAATCAGCTAGAAGAGGGCTGCAATTCATGCAGAGACCATCAGCTTATCTTGAGCATCACTTAAAATACACATGCCCCTGCCTAAGCAAAGCAGGTGTAAATCTCCACATCCACCAGAGAGGGAGTAAGAGAGGCAGACAGAGGCACAGAAAAGCCAGGGAGGGGTGGGAGAGTAAAATGTATGCATGTTTATGTCATACACCTACCAGTACAGGATATCAAACCCCCAATGATTATGCAGTGCTATCACATGTCCATGCACTTATTGGATGCACCACATAGGTTACAAATTGGGGAGCCCACAGAACGTATATGTGATGGTGAGTGACATCTGCAACAGGGGTATGGTAGCTATGTGGTAGGTGTAGTAGTCGTGCTCCTACCTAATTAGTATATTACACTACACCATTACAGGACATGCCATGAAAATTATTGAAGCTCTTCTTCCTCCAAAGGTGTATTTCACAGTGAATAACATCAGCAGGATTGCCAAAGTAGGGCATTTGAATTATAGTGAGTGTGACTAGCCTAAAATACATTGCTCCCTACACAAACATAGAAACACACACAAAACATCCACCAGTACCATGTGTGGGGATGGAACATCTACGAGGGTTCTATATCACACTACAGCATGATGCTGTTATAGGACATACCACAGAGATTACTGGAGCAATCCTTCCCCAAAGGTGTATTTCACAGTGAATGGCATCAGCAGGATTGTCAAAGTAGGGCATTTAAATTGTAGTGAGTGTGACTAGCCTAAAATTCATTGCTCTCTACACAAGCATAGAAACATACACAAAACATCCATCAGTGCCATCTGTGTGGACAGTACCCCTATCAGAGTTCTATATATCACACTACAGCATGATGCTGTTATAGGATACACCACAGAGATTACTGGAGTGCTACTACCTTGAATTTCACAGTGCATGACATCAGTAGGATTGCCAAAGTAGGACATTTGAATTGTAGTGTGTGTGACTAGCCTAAAATGCATTGCTCTCTACACACACACACAATTGCCAGGTCTGGGATTAGAACTCCTACCTAACTCTTCGATCACACTACAGCAATACACAGTTATAGGATGCACTAGATGAGATTATTGGGCTACAACCTTCCCAGAGATGTATTTCTAGGTGGGTGACATCAGCATTTGAATTGTAGGGAGTGTGACTACCCTAAAAAGCATTGCTCTCTACACAGACAGACAAACATACACTTGTCAAGTGTGGGGTTAGAATTCCTACCTCGCTAATTTATCACACTACAGCAGTAAGCAGTTACAGGACGTGCTATGGAGATTACTTAGCTACACTGTTCCCAGAGATGTATTTCTAGGTGGATGATATCAGCAGCCTTACCAAAGCAGAGCATTTGAGTTGTAGAGAGTATGACTACCCTAAAAAGCATTGTTCTCTACACAGACAGACAGGCACTCACACACACAGTTGCCATGTCTGGGATTGGAACTCCTACTCAACTAGTTTATCACACCACAGCAGTGCCCAGTTATTAGATGCGCCACAGAGATTACTGAGCTTCAACTCTCCCAAAGGTGCATTTCACAGTGGATAACCTCAGCAGGCATATCATAGTAGGGTTATGGGGAGGGCAGTGTGTGTGCATGGGCCATAACCAATTCATATAGAGGTTGACATGCCACATGCAGGCATACACAGGGTCATATTCCACAGGTACATGTATACAGCTGCTATATGACTACTTCCTTGTACAGTCATATTGCACAGCTAGCACGTGCGCCAAATAGTCTGTAATACTGACAGATACTGTTGGCTAGTATTTACAGTGGGTGACATCTGAACCTCATGTGGTTGTTGCCCTTTGGCTGTGTGCTGGGTGGGACAGGGCTGGATGGCTCCTTGTCACAGTCACCTTCTTCCACACATCTATGTATGTCTACCTTTGGCTTATTATAGTGTGTTGTCCTTACATATATGTCTGTATTCCTGTCCACTGTGTGTGGAAAGCATGTGTGGTGCACACTGAGGAGTATCTGCACTAATATCTGCAACTGCCAGATATGCCAGGACCACTGGTGTTTGCAGACATGGCCTTCATGTGTTTAAGTGTGTGAGCATGCCCAGTATGACCTTTCAGTATGTTGTTGACTGACATTGCCTTCATTTCTCTAAGTGTGTGAGCATGTCCAGTATGCCTGTCTGTATTAAATGTGTGGAGCAAGTCCAGGTAGTCTGTACTGCAGTGCTGACCTATGTGTTGTACACCTAGAGGTAGCATACTGTTTCTGCAGGATATCTGTTGATCATTTGGCATTGACTGTTACTACATTCTACATTGGATGGGGAGGCACACCTGACTATTTCTACATTTCTATACAGGATTGAGGGGGCACACCTGACTGTTACTACATGTCTCTGTAGGATGGGGGGGCACACCTGACACTTGTACACATTTGCTATGACTGTACTGGTATGTCAGGTACTCCATTTCATTCTGTAGTCTTACCTATCATGCTGACTAGAGGCATACCAGTGTACTACAGATCTTAGGTTTATTTACCTGCATATTAGTTTCTGACTTTCTGTCCTTCAGAACTGATGTCCAACTGCTTGACCTGCTGTAGTCCATCTGTGTAGGCCTGGGGGGTGGGGTTACCCATAAACCTCATTCAGAGGCCATAGCACAGCCTTTGTTTGTGTTTGTCTACACCTGTCTTACTGGCTGTGACTGTTGTTGGGTATGTAAACCCCCCTGACTAGCATGTGTGAGTCACTTACCTTGTGGGTGTCTCAGTATTGAGGGTGGTGCTGCAGGGCTGCCTATGTTGGATGCTCACAGTACACTCCCTACACATGGTTGAGCACAGGTAGTGTAATGTTTGGCATCCCTTTTACTGTATGTGAGAGTCAGAGAGAGGTGTTATTCCCTGGGTCCCTCCTGTGTCAGTGTATGTGCTATGTGTTGCCTCTTTGCCAAGGCTAGGGCATACTGCGCATGCCTCTTCTGCCTACTGGGGCAGGCTCAGATTGTTCCTCCTCCAAGTCACTTTGTGCCTGTGCAGGCCTTGGCAATGGTGGGGGGCTGTGTGGGCTGTTCCTGCTGCAGCTATTTCCACAGGATTATATTGTGTAGCATGGCACATACGAGGAGAATTTGGGTACCTGTAGCTGTTGAGTATGGCAAGGCTCCACCGGATGTGTCCTGGCACCAGAACCATGACTTGAGCATCCCAAACACATGCGCTACTATAATTCTGGTCTGTGCATGTGCCTCATTATGGAGTTCTTGTTCGGGTGTGTGCGCATTTCTGATGGGTGTCATCAGTCACGGCTCCAGTGCGTATCCAGCATCCCACACTAGGTAACCATGAGGGATGTCCCTATTTGCAAATCTCTAGTACAGCTACGTCAGATGCCAGATGTGTGAATCATGATAGCTTCCAGGACAGCCAGCACACACATTCATTATTATGTCCTGGGTATCGCACATGACCTGGCAGTTGATGGAGGGAAAGCCCTTGCAGTTTATGTAGACCCTACCCTGCTCACCAGGTAATGCTTTGATGTGTATGTGCATGCAGTCTATAGCACTCACTACCTCAAGGTATTCTGCTATTTGGTGGAACAGTTGCATATTGCTAGCCAATGCCTCATGGGTGTTGGGGAAATATACTTGCTCACTGACGTACTGACATGGCATCCAGGAACTGGTGGAGTACCCTGGATGCTGATGCATGTGAGATCCTCATAATATCCCCAGTTGGCCTTTGGAAGGTACCTGTAGCTAGTATTCTTAGGCCTACATATACCCTGGTATCCACTGGGATGGGTTCCCCTCTGTTAGTTCTGTGTGTCATGCGTGGCCGGCACAGCTCAGCAATTTGCTGTAGGAAGTCCCTGTCCACCTTATAACGCTCCAATATCTCCAGCTCATGTGGCCCCTGGTAGGCTAATCTGGGTCTGTACACTCTTCTCTGTCTCCTCACTGTGGGTTGGTCGACAGCATTCACATCCTCACCACCCTCAGCCTCTTCCACAAGTTGTTGTATGATAGCTATTGCAGCCCCTATCATTTTGCTGTTGTGAGTGTTAAAAGTTCCCTGCTTGTTTGCACCGGTGGTGTAGAGTGTGGAAAAAAACAGAGGGGAAGGTGTTTGCATAGTTTATAGTAGTGTTCTGGGCTGGGCTGGTCTGCTGCCTATGTAATTGGCTGATTCTGATATATTTCACCTGCCAGCTATGCTAGTTCTCCTTGGTTATATTCCTACTGCTGTTCTCCCTTCCCATTGCCTTCCTGTTTAAGCCCGGGGGGTGCACCATGCAAACAGAGCGCTCAAATGTACACAGTGCTGCTATTTCCTGATTTAACTTTTTTTTTTAAACTTTAAAACCTGGTGTACGGTGTGCACACTCGCATAAGCAATGTCACGATGGCCAGGCAGATACAGACACAACCCCTAGCTTAGCTGTGCTAAGCTAGGTGCAAACCTGGGCCACAGGGCTCCAGTCCACTTACAGTATGCCTGACACCCCCCCATGATGTCAGCTAACTCCTAGGCTTGCACCAAGCTATTCCTACTCTTGCACTGTTGGAACCTGACTAGCATGCTGGGGAAAACCGTGATTCAGTACCATTCCCCTCATTTGTATAGGATTGTCTGTTAACTCATAGTTACATGTCTCACACTGTGCCTCCCCCCTTAACAACCAGTACTCACTGGCCATATTGTCTTCTGCCTGCCATTGACTTGCATGCCAAATAGTGATTTTAGTTAGAATGCTTCATTTTGGTTTATTTTGTTGCCCCCCCCCCCCCGATCCCGTTTGCATGCCGCTGCCCTACATTTAAACAGCTGAGATCAGCTGAAAAAAATGAAAGTTGATTTTTAATTTTTTTGGGCTGTTTGCAATCCCAATGACCTTATATTTGGCCCTTGACATGCTTCCTAACTGATATGCAGCCTTTATTTGGAGCTGTCACAGCTCTGTTTTGGATTTTGCAGAAATATACTCGGTTGCTAACCAAGTACATTTCTGCAGATTGCACTAGTCCTGCGCAACTGGTTGTAAGCTTCCTGGATCACAAATTCACCTCATTTGTATGGATTTCTCCTGCAAATGGGGTGATTTGCATACAGGGACTTAGTGCGTGCAGAATTAGTGCAGGAGTGCTCATGCACGCCCCTGCAGGCTGTTCCTGGATCGCACAGCTGACATATTGTAGAGCTCCTGCACTGATCTTGCATGCCGTGCAAGACATAGAGAATCCAGGGGGTACACTTTTTTCAAATTCACATTTTCCTTATTCCTTGTCAGCCCATTTCCTATCAGTCTGCATAACCCCTTACTCCATGTTTTATCATGCTCTTTTCCATGCTTTGCTATGTATTATATTGTATCTTATGACATTATCATTGCAGTCCATTGCATTTCTAATAAAATGCATGTAATGGTCTATCACATGTTGCTGTATCTGTGATGCACAGGTCACACTAAATCTCCCTTTTTCAACTTTCATCAGCCCAGCAGATTTTAAAAACGTAGTGGTGCTTCTGATTTCTGGATGGAACTTAAGATCTGAGAAGAAGAGGTCCATCTTTGGTAACATTTATGATTTATATCACAGGCATTAAAATTGCCAGGAAGATAAAATTTTAAAAGGCTATTTCCCATCTAATTTTCATTATGTAACATGTAACTTTCTATTTTCAGTTTCTGGTTGCCATATCAAAAGGCTCTAATCTGCATTTCTACTTTTTTAGATACTGGGTCGAAACATTTTGCAATAAGTGCATCAGCATGCTACAGAAGAATTTCTAGAGTGTTATATGAAAGAGATAATTAATACACATGTTTCAGCTTAATCAGACCTTAGAAACTATATAACCCGTGTAGCTTATAATGCTGTAGAAGCTAGAGCAGGGGTATCAATGATTGGTATCTGCTGGAAACAGTATAAGTAACAGTCCATGGAGGACAATAATGTGACCTTTTCTGACTCCTCTTTCATTTGCCCCCACCTGCATGGCCCTGAAGTAAATAAGCACCATAAGGAAATGAAAGAGACAGGGAAGACCCTTACAGCTCTAAAGTTCCACCATTCTCTGGGTACATTTTCTAGAATATAGAGAAACTTATGTGATCCTCGTTAACAGCAAAAGGAATAAGTGTGGAACAGCCAGTGCCACCAGTATGGATACCAACAAAGTTCTAAACCTAGAAATCAGGATCTCTGATATCCTCCAGAAGAATACAGTCAACCACATGTGGTTCATAGCAGTTCTGACTCCTTTCCCAAGTCTTTCCCACAGGAGAAAGTCTGGAAAAATTTCTTTCATATCCAAGCAAAGTCAAAATTCTCAAGGGGCATCTTAGTCAGAATGATTTTGTCCAAAGTTTGTTTGTGATGTTATTTAACACCAGAGTGTGCATTTCATCATTCCCAATATACAAACCTCCACCATATCAAAAAGTTGTGGCAAAGAAATAGGTGCAGAAGTTTCTTGAAAAAAAAAGACCATTGAACAGGTCCACTCCATCAGAAAGGCTTATGATTCTATTATTGATTCTGTTTGCTTATCATGAAAAGCAAGAATGTCAAACCCATTCTCAATATGAGAAGCCCAAATGGATCTATTCCCCAAAGAAACAAAGTACAGTCCATCCTTTTGTGTCTAACCAAAGGAGACTGGATTTAACTTTTGGACATTCAGGATGTCTAACTCAACAAAAGTTTTCCAAGTAATAACAGCCATTAATCTGCTTCCAGGATGGAGTCAGTCATTATCAGTTTCTAATGTTTGCATCTGGCCTCACCTCTGCCTTGAGGATGTCTATCAAATGTAGTTCTGTCACTGAAACTCATTTTAGGTTGCAATGATTAAAGAGTTTCAGTGTTTAGATGACTAACTCCTTTCTGCTGTAGCACAGGAAGCTATCCTTAACCTAGTTCAGCTCAGACTGTTCTCTTGTGTCACTGTTACAGTGAAACTCCAAAAGTCTCATCTCCTCTTGGGTCAAACACTGGTCATCATGTGGTGTTTCATAGGTTCATAGGTTCATAGGTTCATACTAGGCTATCTGCCCTAGGGCATTTATAAGCCTAGCCAGAGTGTGTTTGGCTTTCACCACCCATTTTAAATTAATTTTGCTATGCCCTTTTTCGAGGTGAGTATACTGTGCCTCTGTCTAACAGTGACACAGAAGTGATACCTGGGGTAAACCTATGATCTCCCATCCACTCATCAAAATTCCTCTTGAAGAGAGTCAATGAGAGACTCTGCCTAACTTGGACTGGGATTTTATTCCAAAGTGAAGGGAGCCTCTGGGTTATGAATCTGTCCCTCCAGCATGACCTATTTATTTCAGTGCTGAGGTTCAAGTCTCTCGAGCGCGTAGCTCAATGGGATTTGGATTTTCTGAGGTGTAGCATGTCCATTAATTCCGGGTTGGACATGGCTTTATACGTCAGGCACAGATCGCCTCTGAGCAGGCGGTATGCCACTGAGTAGAGCTGGAGTTTCTTTAACCAGGCAGCATATGGCATCTGTCTGAGCCCTTTGATCCTCTTGGTGAGGTAATTTTGGGGTCTTTCCAGTTGCTGCAGGTGTCTGGTAAGGTACATCCCAAAAGGGGCATTGTACTCAATTATGGGCCTGATGAAGGATGAGTAAAGAGGCACGATGACCTCCCCTAATCTAGATGTGAAGCCCTTCATGATTAGGTGGGCTATATAAAATGTTCTTCTAACCACTTTGGCCATGTGGTTGTCAAATGAGAGATTGCTATCAACTTGGGTCCCCAGGTCCTTAATTACTTCTTCTGTACTTAATGGATTACCACCTATGTGGTAATTTGTGGGCACTTTGTTTTTGCCAAAGGGTATACACTTTTTGGCGTTTAGCTTGAGGCCATGGCTCTATCACCAGTTGTCTGTTTCTATGAGACCCTTTTGGAGGATGCTTGTGTCAGCTGGAGAGTCGATTATAGCACCCAGTTTGCAGTCATCTGTGAACTTGGTCAGCCACAGTCCTTCCGTGTTGGCCTGTACCTCCGAGAAATATATACCGAACAAGAGAGGTCCCAGGACTGAGCCTTGTGGGATGCCACTTGTAACTGGTTTGGAGTCTGACATGGTTCCAGCAATTCTAACCATGTGGGTTCTGTCCTTAAGCCAGTTTGCAACCCATCTAGTGACATAGGGGGTTATATTTAAGCTGGTGAGCTTATCTATAATGCCAGAGTGGGGTATTGTATCGAAGGCTTTTGCGAGGTCCAGGTAGGCTGTGTGGACAACCTTCCCCTCGTCAATGGCCTTGGTGACTGTTTCAAAGAAATCGACCAGGTTTAAGAGGCAGGATCTGCCCTTAACAAAGCGGAACTGGGTAGGATCCAGTGTCTGTAGGTCCCCAGTATCTTTATTTATGAGGTCCATGATGATCCTTTCCATAGCTTTGCAGGCTAAGCTAGTCAGGGGCGATAGTTTCCAGGATCTGTTGAGGCACCACCTTTGTGGAGAGGGACCATCGTTGCTGTATGCCACTCCTTGGGTACATATCCTGTAGTAAGGCTGAGATTGAACAGTAGTTTTATGTTTGGGTTTAGCTCTTCTTGGACTTCATGTAGGACGCAGCCTGGGACACCGTCTGGTCCCATTGATGCTGTGTTTTTGCTTTGGAGAGGGCAGCTCTTACCAGAGCATCTCAGATGTCAGGGGGGCAGCACTCTGCTGGGATAGATATTTGCCCTTTTGGTAGGGGGGGGGGAGAAGTTTGCGCTGAACCTGTCAGCTAGGATGTTGGCAATGTCTGTGGGTTTGGTGTATTTTTTGTCATTTTGAACTAATTCTGAGCATATCTGGGAATTCCCACCCAGGTTCCTAAAATAACTAAAGAAAGCCTTGTGATTATCCTTAGTGTCCTGTGCAATTTTTCTCTCGAAGCTGGCCTTAGACGATTTTATGAGTGCCCGTAGTTTTTTGCTAATACTGATCAGAGATGCCTTCCCTTTTTGGGATTTTGCTCTATCATTTAGTAGCTTCCTCCTTCTATTGTATAGTTTGTTTATGGCTGGGGTCCACCAGACAGGACGTCTGCCTTTGGAGGATTGGGTCTTGGTTTTATTTGGGATTCCATGATCCATGCATTCCTGAAAGTGTTCATAGAATGCGTTTATAAAGGATTCTGCGATCTGGGCCGTATTTTCCACAGGCCGGGGGCTTTGAAGGATTCCACCTCAGTTTTAAGGCGTGTGAAATTTGCTTTAGAGAAGTTTCTCACTGTGGTTTTCTGGGCAGAGAGTGGGGTTGGGATGTGAATATCCAGTGAGATTAGTTTATGGTCTGATCTTACCAGTGAGGGATACACTTCTGGTCTGGAGCATAGAGTCCCCATGTTGGTGATGATCAGGTCCAGTATGTTTTCCCTCTTGTGGGAGTGGTAACAAGTTGTTCCATAGCATTTGAGTTTATAAATTCTGGGAACCTTTGGGCTAGGGTGTTGGAGCTAGAGTAATGCTCCCAGTCTATGTTTGGTTAGTTGAAGTCACCCAATATAATGGTGTTTGGAGAGACCTTCATATTTTCCAGTGTTCTCAGGAAGGCCGAGTGGGGTTCCTGGGTTTGGGAGGGTGGTCTGTAGCAAGCTATAAACTGGAAGGCAGTTTTACCCACTGTTAGTTGCACATGGATAGTCTCTGATGCTTCGTGCTGTGCCACCAACCTGGCGGTGTGGGTATCTTTGACGAATATTGATACTCCCCCTCCTTTTGTGGTTTGGTCCAAGTTTTGGGGCCGAAAAGCATGGTAAGAGGTATAACCTGGTAGTGCTGGGGTGCTCTCAGGAGCCTTGAACCAGGTTTCTGTTACTGCACAGATATCGATGTTTTCCATGCTAAGGAGAGTTTCGAGTGCATGCAGCTTGAGGTTTAGACTTCTGGCATTGAGTAGCATTACTCTTAGTTTCATATCCCTTGTGATACCTATGTAGGTGGGTTTGTCTTTTGAGCCTTGCCTAAGAAAGGCACTATGGGGGTAGCAAGACCCTTTGCCAATATCCGAAAGCCCAGGGTGACAGGTGCAAGCCGTCCCTAGCGAAGCATCGTGGCTTGTCGAGCATGTCATCCCAGGCAGACAGGCATTGGATCCTCTTTGAATGACACCAATACTTAAGCCCATTGTTGAAATTGATCATCTTGTCTTCATACTGTGGCATCATTCTTGGTGAGGGTAAGATGCTACTCAAGGTCAGGGTCTACATGCTCAGAGAGCTCCTCTATGTCTCTTTTCATGTAGTCCAGGGAGGTACGTCTCAGGTCATTCACACCAGCATGGACAATGACTGAGTCATATTTGTACTTGCCTTGGAGTGACCTGAGTGCTTGTGTTATGTGGCGGATCCTAGCACCCGACAGGCAACTCACCATGACCTTCTCCTTGTTCAGCATGGTGAGCGGGATGTCAGTGTGCCTGATGATAGAGTCACCTATTACAAGTGTATCAGGTGTGTTGTTTAGCCTTAAGGGCTGTGACAGTTCGGCACACTGGCTTTGTGAGCTATGTGTTGCATGTGTTTTGTTTTGGGGTAGCGGTTGCTTGGGTGTCTGCTTTGGAGGTCTCTGCTGCTTAGGCAGATTTTTATTTAGAGCCTCTGAGTATGTTTTTGTGTGTTTATGTGTTTGGTTTGCTGACGTGGTAGGTCTATGTGAGACTGGAATTGTAGTGAGTGTGGTTTCCTTCTCCTCCTGACTTTTTTCACCAGTACTGAGTTGAGAGAGCTTAGCCTCCAGTTTGGCTATATGGTTGCATCTCTCACATGTGTTGGAATTTGTTGGGAGGAGGAGAGGGTTATCTGTGTACATGAGGCAGTTGTAACATTGCCTCAAGATTCCCAGATTCACCAGCTGGACTGGAGAGGAGATTGAGAACTGACCTTTGGACATGCTAGAATAGTACTGGGAATTCCTTTATAATTGAGTTTGTGAGGGTGTAGTGCTTTTAATTTTTTAGAGCTGACTTAGTGAGCAAGTGCCAAGTAACTTAAATGCAATGTGTTACAGGTAACTTAAATGCAAAAATGACAAACAGTAACTTTCTTTCAAGTGAAACAAGGAAATAAATACAGTAAGCAATGCAGATATCACTAGGGATCCACCAATGCAGATATCACTAGGGATCCACCATAATATCCACCATAATAATTACCATGATTTGTCAAATCTTTTCTCCCCAGACTGGGATCCTGTTCCATAAACAAGCTATATCACTTATAGTAATCTCTCGCATATTTTCAGCAGAGTAATGTCATAAGGTCCACAGTGTACTCACAGCACCAGTTTTCATGCCATCATGCCAAGGTCCAAGTGACTGTCCTCAAGTGGACCCTCTTGATGCTCTGACGTTGGGATTCTGACTTGAAACTTTTCCCCAGTCAGTTATCCAGTGCACTCATTGTGATCAGGTTGTTTGCAAGATCTCATATGAAATAATTTCCAACACCAGATTCTTCATGTAACTATTACCATGGAGTAGTAGTAGAGGCAGTTAAATAGACAGACATCCAAGTAACATGGACACCTCAAGTGTCTCATTTGCACATTAGTCTCTTTTGACATTTTGAGATGTAATCTCTCTTTGTTGTAAGATGGGTTGCCAACTGGCTCACAAACCAGTCGCATACTATCAAAGTGTGTGACTCCACATCAGCAACCAGATCTGCCACAAGTGGGGTGCCACAAGGGTCAGTTCTGGCCCCCCCCTAGTGTTTGGTATATACTTCTCAGAAGTTCAGGCCAAAACTAAGGGGCTGTGGCTGACTAAGTTTGTGGACAACTGCAAGCTGGGTGCAATTATCGAATCCCCAGATTATATCAATATACTTCAAGATGGTCTTATGGAGATCAACGACTGGTGTCTTAGTCACAGTCTGATAGTGTGAAGGGACATTGCTTTTACCGAAGGGAATGATGATGCATTTTTTTGCATTTTGTTTGAGACCTACGAAGTAGTAAGGGATCTGGAATCATAAGTAGACTGCAACCTTAACTTTGACCACCATGTGTCTACTATAGTCTACTGTAGTACATAGCACACTTGATTAGCAAAGACATAGCCTCTAGAGCAAAGGCAGTTATAACTCCTCTATACTCATGATTAATCAGGCCCATAATTGAGTATAACATCCCTTTTGGCATGTACCATACAAAGCACCTGCAGCATTTGGAGAGATCTCAAAGGTTTCTAACAAAGAAGATCAGGGGACTCCAGCAAATGCCTTACACAGACTGACTAAAGCCCCTGTCACTATACTCTGTATTGTATAGACTCCTTAGTGGAGACTTATGCCTGGCTTACAGATCAATCTCTGACCCAAATCTAATGAATTTGCTGCACATCTGTAAATCAAATGGGACTAGTGTTACCCGTTCCATGGACCTAAATATGGCCTATGAATTGAGTAGGACATGATGGATGGACAGATTTGTCTTGCAGCTACTGCCACATCTTTGGAATATGCTGCCTATTCATGTGAACCTCTATGACATTGTTCAAAATGAACCTGGATGAGTGGATGGGGCACCATAAATTCATACTTGTGATAGTGCCCTAGTGCCTAAAACCCTCCTGGACATGGGCAGTCATTACTAAATATAGTCCTGAGTATTGACTACAGTATCTATGATATTACATTGGGATAAAATGGCTAGGCTTGAAATGACTTCCTGATTGATAGCGTACTGACCTCCTATGATCCTATGATCCCAAACAGAGTCTTACTTTTAGTTGGGAAATATGACTCTTGTCTGAAACATCACCAAGTAATAGTGAAACCACTATTATCCACTGTTTTAAAACAAAGTTTCTGCCAATTCACTGATCACACTTTTGGAGAAGTTAAAATAAATGCATTCACTGAAGCAACTTTCATCAGTACTAGGTTTTTCATCTTTTTCCACTGCTGTGTAATCTCAGAATTGGTATATACAGGCTTGTGAGGTATGGAGGTGTCACTGCAGATGAGGAGGTACACGGAGCTTGTCCCTCGACAAAAACAGTATGCCTCTGAGGTTTGATGAAACTAGTTTCTGTGAACATTTTTCAGATTTTTTTACATTTGCCGAAACTGCTGTCAAATACTCAAAAATGCAAACGGGATGCAGTGAATCTTTAACTTCTACTGCTTTTTGTTGACAGTGTATATTCCAGGGAAGACAAATTCACTAACAGACAAAATAAATCACTGTCTCTTACATCCCAAGAGCTGTCTCAGTTCAAAAGCAGAAAATACGATCTTTGGTCATTTGCAATTGTTTGCTTCTGCAGCCATCACCAAGTGTCCTAGCATGTGTTCTTTAATCCCACCTCCTGGTGGTCATCTTAAGAATGCTGTAGCACATATTTCGGCCAAGTGGTCTATTTTATACTATCCTTTATTTCATCTGATAGTGAGATTCATCCAGAATGTTAACCTGTAAGTGAACAAAGACATTTTTTTCTTGATTTCCACTTCTTTGTTCCTACCTGTTCTCCAAAACTGTGAGGCTCCATCATCTCAATATACTCCTTTCACATGTTCTGGCAAGACTCACCTTAACCTCCATGCCTCAAAGTTAACTGTTTGTCTAATTCAGGATCACCAATTGTTACATTTTCAGATTTTACACATAGAATAGTCTTTATCATTACCTCAGTCTCGGAAAATGTACCTGGAAAAATGGACTGTTTCTGTCTGATCAGTCAGAGAGTCTTCACCCATTTTATCAGGGGTAACCACTTGAAGCATGCAATAAGTCCCAGAATGTGGAGACTGAATCACAAAAACACCACCCAGGCATACACACATTTACAAAGTCCCAGGTTGCCATTTTTCAGAAAATTCCCTCTCCCCAAGGTATGAAGATCATGGAGTTGGTATATACAAGTTTGTAGGGTCTGTGGGTAAACCCACCATATTGTGTATGTGTGTGTGTGTGTGTGTGTGTGTGTGTGTGTGTGTGTGTGTGTGTGTGGGGGTATGTTGTTTGTCCCTCTGCAAAAAAACAACTTTAAGGGAGAAGTGCAACGTTTGATATTTCGTATATTTCCTCTTCTCTAATAAATTTATTCTTTTATTTCATTGCTTCAGTACTCAGCATTTCAAGTCCTGATATTTTAATGAGGAGTTGTATTCACGTTCTGTTCTAAAAGTATTTAGCTATCTGTCAGAACTGTTTGGTTCAAAGTTCACTTGATGACCATCTCAACTTTAATTTAAATCATGATTCTTCTCTGCTTCCCTTCCATCTCTGAAAGCTTGAAAAAAAATTCTTGCATGAGACCTTCCTGACACTTTAATTTTTTTGATTTCTAGGTTGACTTTTCAGTAGCACACCCTCTAAGAGAGCAGTAGACAGTCCCTCAGAGTGGCACTCCCCAGTGCAATTAATTGTGGCATGTTTGAAAGATAGGCAGCGCCTTGGAGTAAAAGAGGATGGAATGAGAAATGACACATTGAGAGAGCATGTATGGCTTGGGAGTGCAGGTGTACCATTACAGAGGAAATGGTCAGTGTGTTGTGACTGACTGAATGAAGACTGGATGAGGTAATGGTGAGGATGATATGGTAAAGATGTGTGTTATGACTAGAAGTTTGTGTGAAGGGTCACAACAGAGTGTGCCTGAATTTGTGCTGTGCCTAGCTTGTTGGGAGTTGATGGCAGTAGGGTAGGAAGGCCTTCATGATGTTACTGGCTGCTAGAGTGGAATGCTATTAATAAGAAGTAATTTTGTGTAGGTGCTTTTATTAATGACTGCGTGTGTGTGTGCGTGTATATATGTATGTGTGTGTGTGTGTGTGTGTGTGTGTGTGTGTGTGTGTGTGTGTGTGGTGTGTAAGGGGTGGCAGGAGTGGGGAAGGAGCAGTTATCAGAGACATACTTTCTTGAAATTAAGGTCCAGGCAAATGATCACTGCTGAACAGTTGTTCCACACATTGCTGACAGGTGGATGTTCAGACATTTTCTGATCCAGATTTATGCTTTTGTTGAAGTATAACAAACTTTACTGAAAGATAAATTGTCATTATTCCAGTCGTCGTATGTTACTGATAGCTTTTGGTTTGTAACTTAAAATGTTTACTGAAAGATTTTAAAAAATCTAGAGCTATATTTTCATTTTCTGGTCAGCAGTTTAGTATTTGAAGAGATCTTTAAGATGTTTCATTTAAAAGTTTCAAGGGAATATGAGAGTGAACAAAACCCTGAAACATTGTGGGAGATAACTTTCAATGAAATAAGTGGCAGAGAGGCAATAAGATGAAAAGGTTCACCGACTCCTGACCACCAAGATATAAGCCAATTTACCATGATCAGCAGAACTTAGTGGAGACAAGTGATTCTTTAAAACTCAACAAAATAGAGTATTAAACTAAACAAAAAAGAACTATGAGCTAGATGAAGAATGTTAAGGTAGGACATTATAATATGTGAGAGTGGATAAAGGGGACGCAAGAAAGGCCTCATAAATTGTAAGAAATATGCTAGCAAATGTGAACACGAAGAGAGCAGTGTCTCATGATCATAACAAACTATGGAGGATAAATCTTCATATCCTATTCTTTCCCTTAACTAACAAAATATGAAGACCTATTTTGGCACTAAAAGTTATTAAGGTTTTATTTTCAGCCTTATTTAAAAAATGTAATAAAGTAGTTACTGTTTTCAGCACTTCATATAATGCAGTCCCTGGCATATTTATCTTTATAGGGCCAACATGGCTTATGGTTCAAAGAAGTTATCAGGTTTTACTATGGCAATCTGTCTACATATCCTACATATTCATAAGAAAAGTGATGGATGGAAGTATGTAGAATTGTGAAGTATGAAGTGACAGGATAGAAAATGAAACCTTTAGAGAGATTTGCTACAATCTAAATATTAAAAGGTTTCCCATATTTTAAACTACACTACACAAGGACAATATTTTCTGCCAGTATCTGCTGGAATGTAGCATTGCTGTTTATTTATGTTGTGGTTTGTTCTATTTCTGTGGTCTTTAGTCTTTGGTCTTTTGGTCTGATGCTTCACATCATGCACCTATAACATGTCAATGTGCTTTATGCAAATTAACTGCTAAAAGACTTACAGGTCAAGGTGTAAATAATTTTTGCTTCTGATTTTAAATAAATGCAGAATGCTATTTTCACTGAAAACAAAAATAAATAGTTTGTGCATGCATGGATTTGTCATACCATTGATTGGAGTGATTATTCTTAATTTTCTAATAAAGACATGCGAGCTGACCTAGAATTCTGAATGACCTTGTTTCATTATATTGCATACAAACAGCATAATGAATTAAATACACATGACACATGCTAATGGTATGGAAGACTGTCTACACCATTTTGACAAAACCTTCAAAATGAGGGCAATATATTGTTTCATTGTAAAGTGCAATACATGCTGGTATTCTCAGAATGTTTCCATGACTATGAAAAATGTGCATTAGATGAACAAATTGCTTAATTTAACTATTTGTCTTCAAGACATTATTAAAAAAAAAACTTTATTCCTAAGAGACAAAGGATCAGTTGAATGCAGACATTTGACACTCATTCCATTAGACCAGCTTTTACAAACAGATGAGAAGTGGTCTCTTCTTTGGTCTAATTCAATGGATTAAATTATTTTTAAGTAGAGATAATGAACAGCGTACAGCAGCCATTGATTAAATTAAAATGAGCTAACTTCAAAATAATGACGATACTATGTATTTCATTAACTCAAGACATTTAGAATATACAGCAAGGGAAATGAGAATCCCTTAATTAGGGGAAAACTATACAGAATAACTTGGGAAGTTAATGGCAACTGCTAAACACATGTCCCATTTCATTCATTCCTTTAAAGTGAAAGGTTATAAAAGAAAATGTCACCAGCTTGCGAAGTACATGTAGCTCAAAGAACCCTATGCCACATGAATGCATATTGCAGGTCTTGCCAACAGCATTTGAACACAGACGGTAATAATGCTGCTATGATATGATGCTTCTCTGATGGTTCCCTCAGCACATATCAATCATGTTTATGTCTCAGCTCATGCAGCGTAGTATAGCATCAAGAAGGTGAAGGAACACAGGGCCACAGGTGGCAGTACGGAAATACGTAGTCAAATATTCATTCATTCACACACCTGTTGCACTAGCAGCCCAGAAAAGAAAAGCAGATTTCAGATAGTGAATGAAATAAGCTAAACATTCAGAAGGAAACTGCTGTAATAAGTATATAAAACATTGTCATTATGCATCACACATGGGTATAGATGCTAAAAATCAAAACTGCATCCTCATTACAAGTAACAATGAACATGATGAGCAGTCAAAGGCCACACTTTGGATATCTCTTCATGGTGGTCCTGTGGCACTATGGAAATTAAAATAATAAATTGTTGTGGACTCCATAGGTCCATGTTTGGTGGATTCATGGAAATGAAATTTAAGGGACTGGATTACAAATACCAGTGCCAAGGTAGATTTTTAAGGTAGATTACATGGAAAAATGAGCATCAACTCTAAGAAGAAATTTGAAATTCAAATGTCCACAACAGCCAATGAGGCCCTTATTTAACCAGTGGAATTATGGATATCTCTATGGTTTTCCTGAAAGTTAATACTAGGAAGAATTTGTTGATATTTGCTTTTATGAATTTTTAGATGTTTGCTTAAAAAGAAGCAATTAATTCATTCGATTGCATGCTTACTATTTTTAATGAACTTTATTTGGGAACACTATAAGCTTTCAAATTCCAGCTGCTAGGAACTCAAGTGTCTTGTAGCTCTTGCAGTTTTATGCTCATACTGAATTGTGAATATGGGTTTAGATAATCAGCATTGGGGAGGGAGCTGGAGGGGAATTTTAGGGTTAGGAAGCAGGAAGTGAGTCTTAGGATTAGGGAGCAGGAAGGGATTTTTCAAGTTAGTGAATAAGAAGTGAGTTTGAGGTGTAGGGGACAAAAAGGTAATTTTAGGTTTAAGGATTGTAAGTGGTGTTTAGAGTTAGATTGCAATTAGGGAATATAGGTTTAGGGAGGAGAAAGACTGGATTTTTAGGTTATGGATCAATCTGGGACTTTAGGGTTGTGGAGGGGGAATGGAGTTTTAGGGAAAGCTAGTGAGAACTCAAACTCAGACCTAAGTGGGAGTTTTAGGGTTAGCATTTAGGTCCTGGTTCAGTTTTATAGCGTCAGTCGTGAATGGGCTACAAAGAAATGGGAGACTGGGCTAGTGGGAGTTTCAGCACTTGCTCTTTCAAGCAAGTGGCAGTAAGCAGGTGTTTTGTGAGCTGCAAATATGTGAGCACCTGTGGTAGATCCTCATTATTATGTACTTACTTAATGTCTTCCTTTTTCCTTCTCCCTTCTTTCCTAACTACTGTGCACAGGTATCCTACCACTTACTATCAATTTTCCTTACTTGTTTTTCTTCCTCCTGTGGCACTGTTCCATTATTTCTCTTTTTTATTTATGCTATTTACCCCCCTTTTTAATTACTCAATTACAAATGCTTAGAAATGAAATTGCTAGTTCAGGCAGGGCATACTAGTATTGTTTTGTTTTTCATTTTGAAAAAAAGGAAAAGAAAATAAAAAAAAGAAGAGAACTGTCAAAGCCTAAACACTTTATCATGTATGGCTATTATTTGTGAGTTTATCATTGTAAAAATGAAACAAACTGATAAACTGACAAAGAAGCAAGCAGGCTGTAAGTACACCACACCACACAGTTTATTGTTTGTGCTTTCGTCAGAAGCAATGCTCCAACTTCATCAAACAAAGCCACGACAACAATTTAACACTTTATATAATTACAAGTGGATACAGTTAAACCACTTAAAATTATATTCATTAAATTAAACCCATTAGGTCATGTAGGTTGATTAAAACCTCTAAATAAATTATAAAACAAATAGTTCAGTTAATACAATATATATATGTTCTCCATATAAAATGTGTGTTGTTAAGACCTTATATAAAATATAAAAACATGGAAAATAACTATACGAAATAAATAGATGCATATAAATAAAAGAAGTAAGTATTACAAATTAAAAAATTAACAGGGTATGATACCAATTTAACTAGAATACTAAAAAAGACAAACAAATTGTTGATGCAAATATTACAACATTAAGAATTAAATATTAAAAGTTGAAAAGTTTTTCCTCATTTTTTGCTGTATTTAATAATTCATGTTATGTACATAGATATGTGTATAAAAAACCAACAAATTCGATCAAGTGGACTAGTGTTTAAATATAGAATAATAATAAACATGGCACGCTATGTAAGTAGGCAAACAATGTCCCAGATCCCCATCAAAGTATACTTAAATAATTAATGAAAGATGGAAATAAAGAACTAAGCCACCAACTTTAAACACTACCTAGCAATTAAATAAAAATAGAAGTAAAAGAGAAGTGAAGGGTAATAATCCAATATGAATGCTTTATTTATAAATCACTGCGTTTTCGTCCAGTAAAAGACTTCATCAGATAAAACACATTAGCTTACCATTTCCTTCCTTTTATATATGTTAATTATATATCTATCCAATCATAGTGCACACTTATTTAAAAAGAACAAATCAAGTTTGACTTCCTTAAAATCTCATTAAATATGTTAAGTTAAAACCATGAATTCCTTTTGTTATAACAAAATGTTATAAAAAAATATATATATGTGTGTTATTTCTTACTGTCTTCTTTGTTGACTTAATTAAAAAAATCCACTCCACTATTTCATTTGTTATGTATATATAATTCAATAGCATATGTTCAAGTTTACTACCTAGCAATTGCTTTGAGCTTTAAAAGGCACTTGATTGATGCATATTCATTGAAGCCCAGTGGTATGTGTGCAAATGTGTCAACTTGCCACATAAGTTTACATTCCTCTAGCTTGAGTTCCCATGAACCTCCGCGTGTGTTGTGCTCTACCTGTTGTAATACAGCGAACACAAACTTATGAGTGGGGTAATCTAAAATGTGCTTTGCCAACGCATTTGTAGTTATATTTTTGTGTGATGTTCAAATATCCTTTAATTTTTCTTTCAGTTTTATCAATATAGTGCGATGTGCACCCCTCACACAAAGTTACATAAACCACCCCTTTGGTGTTACAATTAAATTTGCCTTCTGTGGTGTAGGTTCTATCCCTAATATGTAGTTTGTTGCCCGTTTGAATAAATTTACACTGAGGGCAATTTCCACACTTTGCCATGCCAGAACAACCTTTATATACTTTCCTCTGTTTCTCTAAGAAGCATTTCATGTTGGGTCCCCTCCTACAAGTAAAACGTGGAGCTGCTTCCAATATTTTATTAAGAATGTTGTCTTCAAAGATTATGGTCCAATTCTTGAGAAGAGGGGTTACCCACTAAGTTTTCTTGAACATATATTCCAAGAGGTAAATACTAAAAGGGTACCAGGTTATTTTAGACCTAATGTGCAAAAAGGTTATGAAGCAACATATAATGTATCCACCGAAGAAGTAACTCATAAGAGGGTGCACCCAATACTTGATACAGGAAGCTGATTTCTTGTCACTTAATCCATGGATTCCAAGAACATCAGGGGTATTCTTCTCAAGAGTTGGACCATAATCTTGGAAGAAAACATTCTTAATAAAATATTGGAAGCAGCTCTACGTTTTACTTATAGGAGGGGACCCAACATGAAATGCCTCTTAGAGAAACAGAGGAAAGTATATAAAGGTTGTTCTGGCATGGCAAAGTGTGGAAATTGCCCTCAGTGTAAATTTATTAAAACGGGCAACAAACTACATATTAAGGATAGAACCTACACCACAGAAGGCAAATTTAATTATGACACACAGGCAACCCTCTCCTCCTACCACCCAACACTACAACCTCTGAGAGATACACTTATATAGCCAAACTGGAAGCAAAGCTCTCTTCACCCAGGACTGGACTAGACAGTCAAGAGGAGAAGGTAAACACTTGCACCACACCACACTCATCACATAGTCCCTCAAAACCTACACCACCAAAACACACACATAGAAACACAAAACACACACCTACATTCACAGAGGCTCTCAAAAAAAATCTACCCAAGCAACAGGGACCTCCAAAGCAGAAACGCAAGCAAACTCCACCCCGCAACACAACCCAAATGACACATAGCCCACAAACTTAGTGTGCCGCTCAACCACAGCCCATATGGCATAACAACATACTCAACACTCTAGTCATAGGTGACTCTATAGTCAGGCATACTGATGTTCCACTCACTAGGCTAAACAAGAAGAAAGTTACTATCAGCTGCCTGTCAGGTGCCAGGATCCACCACATAACACATGCACTCCGGTCACTCTACAACAAGTACAAATATGACTCTGTCATTGTCATGTTGGTGTGAATGACCTGAGATGTACCTCCCGGGACTACATGAAAAGAGACATGGAGGAGCTGTGCGCTCTTTTAGCCCAGGCAGGTATGACTCTGACCCTGAGTAACATCATGCCATCACCCAGAATGATAAAACAGTACAAGGACAAAATGATTGACTTCAACAATTGGCTAAGCTTCTGGTGTCAGTCTAAGGGGATCCAGTATCTGTCTGCCTGGGATGACATGATTGACAAACCACGATGCTTTGCCAGAGATGACCTGCACTTGTCGCCCATGGGATTCTGGATACTGGCTAAGGCTCTTGCCACCCCTATAGTGCCTTTTTTAGGCAATATTCAATGACAAATTCACCACCGTAGCAGGTACAAGCAAGCAAAATCTGAGGGAAATGCTACTTGATGCTAGAAGTCTAAACCTCAAAATGCACTCACTCGAGGCACTCCTTAAAATGGAGAACATCGACATCTGTGCAGTGACAGAGACCTGGTTCAAGGATCCAGAGAGCACCCCTGCATTCCCAGGCTATCATTCATACCACACCTTTCGGCCACCTAACCTGGACCAAAGCACTAAAGGCATAGGCATGTTCATATTCATTAAGGATATCCACACCTCCAGGCTAGTTGCTCAGCATAATGCATCCGAGGTTATCCAAGTGCAACTAACTCTGGGCAAGACCGCAATCCAAACTGTAGCTTGCTACAGATCCCCCACCGTGCCCCAGGATTCCCACTCCTCATTTCTTGATACACTGGAAATATTAGGGTACAACCTAACACCATAATAATGGATGATTTTAACTACCGCAACATTAACTGGGAAAACTTACTCATGTACCAACTCTTGTGCTCAACATTTTCCGGAATTCATAAATTCCAACGCCTTGGATCAACTTATCTACACCCCCACCAGTGGCGGCAATATCCTAGACCTGGTCATTATCAACATGGGCAACTGGTGTTCCACAACAGAGATCAATTCCTCGTTGGTCAGATCCGACCACAAGCAAATCACCATAGACATCCACATCCCACCCCCACCCCCCCATTAGGGAAACCATCATAAAAAAATTTCTGCAAAGCCAACTTCACGCTTCTTAAGACAGAAGTAGCAAACTTCACGACACCCATGCTGACAGACAATAGAGGTACGACTGCTGAATCCTATACAAATGCACTTTACAAGCACTTACACAAGTGCATGGATCATGCAATCCCTAATAGAACCAAGATGCTACCCTCCAAAAAAAGGAAGCCAATCTGGTGGTCCCCTGCCATAAACAAACTCTACAACAGAAGAAAGAAACTGTTGCAAAAAAGAGTAAAATCCCATGATTGGAGAAACTCCGTTGTCAGCCTCAGTAAGAAGCTGAGATCCCTCATAAAATCCTCCAAAGCTAGTTATGAAAACAAATTCGCCACTGATTCTAAAGACAACCACAAAGCATCCTATAGCTATGTCAAAATCTCAATGGCAACACTCAGATCTGCTCTGAGTTACAGCACACTGGCACTAAATATACAGAACTAACTAATATTGCCAAAATCATTAGATAGGTTCAGTGCTAACTTTACCCCTCTCTCATCACGTAAAGGGCCAATCTCTATACCGGAAGAATGCAAAGTTCCTGTAATCATGGCTGCATAGGTAAAAAACACACTCTCCAAAGCCAAGAACACAGCATCCATGGGACCTGACAACATCCCAGGCTGCGTTCCACATGAACAACAGAACGAACTGGCACCCCACCTAAGTACCATGTTCCTTCATAGCCTCACCTCAGGCTTTGTGCCTACTGAATGACAAACAGCAACGGTTATCCCACTCCACAAAGGGGGAGCCACCACAGACCCCGGGAACTACTGCCCCATTAGCCTGATGAGCCTGGTCTGCAAGGCTATGGAATGTCGCATCATGGAACTTATAAACAATGACACTGGTAATCTCCAAACTCTGGACCCTACCCAGTTTGGGTTTGTAAAAGGCAGATCATGTCTCCTAAACCTGATAGACTTCTTTGAAGCGGTCACCAAAGCCGTAGATGAGGGTAAGGTGGTTCACACAGCCTATCTAGATCTCAACAAGGCTTTCAACACCACCCCCCACTCTGGAATTATAGATAAACTCACTAAACTAGGTATAAATTCCTATGTCAAAAGATGGGTTGCCAACTGGCTCACTGACAGAACCCACACTGTGAAAGTAGCAGACTCTAAATCCAACTTCAGACCAATGACAAGTGGAGTACCACAGGGTTCAGTCCTGGTCCTCTCCTGTTTGGTATCTACTTCTACAGGCTAACACAGAAGGTCTTTGGCTAACAAAGTTTGCAGATGACTGCAAACTAGGAGCCATAATAAAAACTCCTAATGATGTGGACATCCTACAAAAGGGCCTCACTGAGACAGATGCCTGGTGTCAAAGCCATGGCCTCATGCTCAATGCCAAAAAGTGCATTGTCATCCCTTTTGGTAAAAACTCTGTACCCATGAACTGCCACATAGGTGGTAGTCTACTTAACACCCAAAGTGTGATAAGAAACCTTGGGACACAGGTGGACAGAAGTCTCTCCTTTGATAATCACATCTCCACAGTAGTCAGGAAATCCTTCTACATGGCACACCTCATCACAAAAGGTTTCTCATCCAGGAAAAAAGAGGTCATTGTTCTCCTCTGCTCATCACTCATTAGACCCATTATAGAGTACAACGCCCCTTTTAGTATGTACCTCAAAAGACATCTACAACAACTGGAAAGGCCACAGAAATACCTCACAAAGAGGATTATCAGCCTCAAACAGATGCCCTACGCAGACCATCTCAAAAAACACCAGCTTTACTCTGTTGCATATGCCCTACTCAGAGGCGATCTCTGCCTAACATACAAAGCTATGTCAAACCCAGAGCTGTTGGACATGCTCCACCTAAAGAAATCCCAATCCCTCCAAGCTACATGCTTTAGGGACCTAAACCTCATCACTACAATAAACAGAACATGCTGGAGGGATAGATTCCTGCCCCAGAGACTTCCCATACTCTGAAACAAACTACCTATCTATAGCAAACAAAGCTCCTCATTAGCACTCTTCAAGAAAAATCTTGATGATTGGATGGGAGATAGAAAATTCACCCTGGAGATCACTTCTGTGGCTCTGCTTGACAGGGGCACAGGAAAATAATTTTCTTGGGTGGCAAAAGCCAGAGTACCATTTGGCTAGGCTTACATAGGCCCTAGGGTCAATAGCCTAGTACCTACCTATGAACCTATGAACACCAAAGGGGTGGTCTATGTAGCATTGTGTGAGGGGTGCGCATCATACTATACTGGTAAAATCAAAAGAAAAATTGAACAAAGGATATACGAACACCAGTATAGCATACACAAAAATATAACTACGAATGCATTGGCAAAGCACATTTTAGATTACCCCACTCATAAGTTTGTGTTCGCTGTATTACAATAGGTAGAGCACAACACATGAGGAGGTCCATGGGAACTCAAGCTTGAGGAATGTAAACTTATGTGGCAAGTTCACACATTTGCACACATACCACTGGGCCACAATGAATATGCATCAGTCAAGTGCCTTTTAAAGCTCAAAGCACTTGCTAGGTAGTGTTTAAAGCTGGTGGCTTATTTCTTTATTTCCATCTTTCATTAATTATTTAAGTATACTTTGATGGGGACCTGGGGCATTGTTTGCCTATTTACATAGCGTGCCATATTTTTATTATTATTCTATATTTAAACACTAGTCCACTTGACCAAATTTGTTGCTTTTTTATACATACATATCTATGTACATAAAATTAATTATTAAATACAGCAAAAAATGAGGAAAAACTTTTCAACTTTTAATATTTAATTCTTAAAGGTATAATATTTGCATCAACAATTTGTTTGTCTTTTTTAGTATTCTAGTTAAATTGGTATCATACCTTGCTATTTTTTTATTTCTAATGCTTACTTCTTTTAGTTATATGCATCTATTTATTTCGTATAGTTTTTTTCATGTTTTTATATTTTGTATAAGGTCTTAACAACACACATTTTATATTGAGAACATATATATATTGTATTAACTGAACTATTTGATTTATAATTTATTTAGAGGTTTTAATCAACCTACATGACCTAATGGGTTTAGTTTAATGAATATAATTTTTAATTGGTTTAATTGTATCCACTTGTAATTATATAAAGTGGTAAATTGTTGTCTTGGTATTTGTCTGATGAAGTTGGAGCATTGCATCTGACGAAAGTGCTCACAATAAACAGTGTGGTGGGATGTACTTACAGCCTGCTTGCTTTTTTGTCAGTTTATGGGTTTTTCATTGTATTCACTTTCCCATTTGAGTCACCAGTAAGGCCTTATCTGTGATATTGACTTGCTGTGTATAGACACTGTAAAGGAACCACTTACTGCCTACTGCCATCTGATTAATTTGGAATAAGACATGTAGGAATGCTGCAAAAGAAAACCCTGTTTGTGCTTGCTGATTTCATACAGTTTGTGACAAAGCCCTGCAGACAGGAAGTAAGTCTACTCAAATAGAAATATTGACAACACACCAGGATGTCTCATAAGCAGTGCATTTGCTCAGCCCTGCATTAACCTATTCAGCCTTAGTCTGTCCATTGACTATATTCCAGTTGTCTGGAGAACTGCCATACTACTGTGACTACAAAAGGGCTGTCAAGAAACAGGCCATGGGAACTATAGATGCACCAGTCTCTCCTTAGCCTTAGGAATGTGGTCACCAGATGGGCAGCTGTCCAAGGTACAGGCAGTTTAGTGCACAGTGTGCACTTTCATGTAAGCGATGATTGCTTCATAATCTGTACATGCAGTAGTGCTACAAGTAGTAGTGACAGTATAAACATTTAAGGCACCAATCGAGGAGGCAGCTACTTCACTGAAAAGGAAAGTACATGCGTTTTATGAACTGCAGCAATGAGCTCCTTGCTACAGTTTTACAAATCTCCTTGCTACAGTTCAACAAGTTTCCATGTTACAGTGTCAAAATTGAAACAAAACCAGAACAAGAAGCTTCGCTAAACTGTAAGAAGGAAATAAAAGACATGCTTTTATTTTTGCTCCTTCCAATGTACAGATGACAACATTAAAGGGGATTGTCAAGGTGCTCAACAACATCATTTACATTGACAGCATTATACTCAAACTTAGAAATAATTAAAAAGTCACATACAATCCTTTGTCTCTAATCAATCTGTTTATGAGAAAAGGATATCCTATTTATTCAAGCAAGTCATCTTTTTTGAAAGAGTTACTGAAGACATAGGTGACACTGATCTGTTCTCTGTGCTCATTTCTTACCTTTACTTTTTAAAAGTCACAGATATAATTCCCCATATTGGTATTACTGACAGCTACCTAAACAGTAAACCCTGTCTTTTTCACTTAAAAGTTTACTAGCTGGCCTGTAGAATTAACACAGTGAGGGCTAAAAGCACAGCTTCCGCACAAAGAAATGTTACTAATGGTATCCTAGTGGCTCAGTCCTGTACCCCTTATCTTTAGCATTGATTCTCTGGTATTAAGGCAAGTTTCAAAGTCCTTTAGCTAACCAGGTGCCATTATTATCCCTTCTCTCACTGATGCTCAGATTCTCTAAGAACCATTTCTAAATGAAGCACTTGCACACATTAAGGCAGGTGTGTACCAAACACAGACTTTGCCACAATTTTCTGAGGGAAATACTAGCTTGTTTTTGCTTTCTTGTATTTTGTGCTGCTTTATTGCTTTATTCTATTTTGTATATTGGGATTACATTTTTTACACTGTGTTTTACATGTATAATGTTTTTAATTGCATATTTACAACAGGAAAGAGACCATGGCTTTGTCTCTGGTGAGTCACACAGAAATTTAAGTTTTTTCTTACCCTCCCACCCTGGTGTTATTGTGTTTTCAAATGCAACTTTCTTTCTAGTTGCTTGCCCTTCATGTTAAGTTGACCACATATCTCCTTCCATCTCCTCTTTCATTGGCTATTGTGAGTAAGCACAAAATTATAATTTTGTAAAATCACTCCCATTCAACTATTTAAATTTATTGACCATCCCACTGTATTCCATAGAAGCAGAATACAAAGTGTCTGCCCCCATCGATCTGTCTTGCTCTTTTAAAATTATTGTCTCTCCCCTTAGATAGATAAAACCTAAATTACCCCCTCTTTCATATCTAACTGCTTAGTGCACACTGCAGCTCTTAGGATATTAACCATTTTTTTCATCTTACATTTAAAATCTACAGCATCTACTCTAGACCACAATTATTGGACACCCCACATTTTCCCTGCCAGTAGTCATCTTGGGATTAGTGCTTTGGGTTTGCTCCTTGTGAGAGAAGGAGCAAAGGAACATTATTTTCTAGACACTGCTGAATACCAGAAAGCCTAATAACTGCTTCATATGTGCCAGTTTCAAATGTGTGCTTATGTTTTGCTCCTGGTGAGACAAGGAGCAAAGTGCATAGATTCCTGACTGTTTCTGGTTGGACAGTGAGTGTCTGTGCTTGATGTTCTTGTTTTGTCTGGTTGCTATTCAGGGCATCTGTAATGTCCCCTCACTCTGGGGCAGTAACCAAGGAGCCTGGATCCTCACCACTGATAGTGGAGAGGGACATTCACTTGTAATACAAATGGATACACTCAGTATTTCCAGATGCAGACCTCTCTGCATCAAGCACAATTTCCCTTAAGAGCATACAGGGCACACACTCAGCCCAGGGTTTGGGTGCCTTTATCTGTCTCCCTCCAGGTCCCTAATAAAACTCCCTACTGGCACAGCTGCAGGGTTTAGTCCTCAGCCGAGTGTCCAAGCCAAGTCCTCCATCACCCTCTTCCCTGCTCCAAGTAGCTGACACACACTCTTTAAGATTTAATTTGCACACACACACACACACACACACACACACACACACACACACACACACACACACACACACACCCCCCCCCCCCACACACACACACACACACACCTGGGAATTTACTAGCTATGCCACCTTCTGTCCAGACTGTAAGTTTCACTGCCACCGGTCAGTTACTATAAGGCTCTTAAAAAGGTATCCAATTATACTGAGTGAAGTTAATATTAATACAAATGATAATGTTGACAAAACAGCAAGGATTTCAGGAGTAGCCAGAATTATCACCAAATAAATATATGCAAATACTCTCAAAACTTAAATATTTTTCTAAAAGGACCAACCACAATGAGAATTCTAAATATATTTAATAATAAATAATAAAAATAATATGAGACTACTAAATATCTATTTACAGTAAACACCAGAGTTTCAGTCACAGGAAATATTAAAAATAACATTTATGGAAAGTTTCACACAGCTATAGAAAAGCAGTATTTAGCTAGTCTCACTATATATTCCTGATTGACTAAAAGAAACACTGTTACTACTTACTGAATAGTGCAAGGCAAGAAGAGTGAGTGGTCCTTGTTATCAGATCCAAGACAGAATACAAAATGCTGCTGAGACTTTGGTCTCTTCTAATAATAAAACATTATTTCTATACACAGTGACATCACATACATCTGGCCATCTGAATCTTTTTCCCGCACTATCCCGCATCACTAGAAGCTTCCAGAGTTTAGCAGTTATGTGCTACAATGCACACTAGACCTTTAGCTAAGTTTTATTAAAGCATCTGAAAGCCATAAAACAATAAAACCATCCCACTCTTCCTACAGGAGCTACAACCAGTTCTCTAGCACAGACATTGTGTCTCTGGCTCCCTTCAAATCTGTAGGATAACATCTTTATGGCTTAACCCATAAAGTAATTTAAGTTCAATAATAATTTTTCAAAGTCGGGTGAATTAAACTCTTCCCTTCCAGAATATGCTGTTAGAACATATACATTTAATTCAGTTACAATAATGCATGTGCATTACTTTTCCTTACAACTGGGCACACTGTTGGTACATTTTAACACAAGCAAACCTCTCAAATACATTTTCAGCACAAGCATCTGTACAAATCAGATTGATATATAAATGACATATAATTACTTAAAAAATTACAGCTAGCTGCGCTGGTATATGTTACACATCCACTGCCCCACTTTTCTTGGCATGGCTGGCAGTACCTCCTATCATCACAGCATTTTCCAGGTAATGGTTACAACAAGTCTACAGATGCTTACATCACGTGGGACAAAACTACGGATCACCAAACTGTCTGTGGCCTGCTTCTAGTCTTGGGAGTGATGCTACTGTTGTGTTTCTGGTGAGAGAAGAAGCAAAAAGAGCACTGTATCCAGGCAGAGAGAAGCTGCAGGGACTCCGGAGACTGACTCTAGTAGTAGTCAGGCAGTAGACATTCAAGTGACTCCCCTCTTTTCATCATTCTTGACAAGCTAATTTTTTTCTTTTCAGTAACTTCAGAATATCTCCCTAACTACTTTATCAATAAATCATGCTCTACTTTTTGCAGTGTCCTTTATAGTCACAGACACCTTATGCTGACATTTTTCCTGTAAAAGCACCATTGAAATTTCACCATTACCTAGTTAAACACACAACTAGTTTGCAGTGGCAAGCACTGCCCCAGAGTTGCAAACCAGATACTCCTGGTAGTACTTCATATTCTCATTCCAGCTGTCTAAAAAAGGGTCTTTTGCCTTGGATATGAACCTTCCCACTATCTCCGTTACCAGCTTGGTAGATATGGGCATCCTGAGGCTCTGCAGGTATCGCCTCATGTTTACTGATAACAAACTAATTCTGAAATTGATAAGGTATGTAAGAAATGTATTTACACAATGTCACTGGAGACAAAGCTCTCACATAAAAAGTACTCCTAGTGTCAATAAGGTTGCCAGTAGTACACACCTGCACCTATCATGCACAACTCAAAGCAGACATCTAGACCCACATATGCTGATGCACTTAAATGTAACCTTCCTAAACCCCAAAGACCTTCTAGATGAAAGTACAGATAAACACCCTCAGCAACTCTGAATGTACTCTTTCAAAACAACACCCATACCAACACAGGCAGCCACATTTCATGGAGCTTCCAAGTAGGCTTTTATATCTCGATTGTTAAATACTGTTACATAGTCAAATATTTACATGAATATTTTAACTCTGTTTAACAAGAAATTTGTTGGGGGGATTGAAGATTGCTACAGTAAACAACATATTCTTGTTGATTACACATGGGGCTAAGGTTGGGCTTGTCATCCAAGTTCTTGCTGAAAGTATAGTCAATTGACATATAAAGGGCAAAAAGTTTTACCCCCTGTGTTACTATTAATTGTGATGATGTTGTCATTACCTTTTGCTTAACTTCTTCTAGGACCACCCGGCATAAGGAGTATACCATAATCTGCACATAATATGCCAAACATTTTTATATCAGTGCTAATGAGCAGTTCAAAGAAATATTTTAGTGTGAAATATTGATGTCAGGACTGTTGCATGTATTGCTGTGCTGTCTGTAATAGTGTCACCACTGTTAGTTTGTTAGTATATATTGGACTATAGTAATGCAGGTATTAATATTTTCCTGTGTTTCTTGTTTATCATTACAGGTGATCCAGACAGTGGAAGTGTGAGACTTCTACCACTTGATGTTAGAGTATCAGCAGACTCTGATGATGACCGTAGCCAAGCAGAGGCAGAGTAGAGGGGGGGTGAGTGCAGAGGTTAAATCTGACACTGAGGTTGACAACCAGCCATCCCCTGAAATTCCACTGACACAGCCAGTAGGCTTATGCCTACCCATTCCAGTTAGCCTTCAGATATTGGACAGGTGGAGGGTGAGACAATCACTCAGGGAAGTGTGGTTACTGTGGCTTCAGTGCCTGTTGACTCTGGCCATAGCCAAAGTGTAGGCAATTTGCCATGCAGGAGTGTTGTTAGGTGGTGCATGAAGACGTCTGCTATCCATCCTCCACCTGATCAAGGTGTCTCTTCCCGTGCCAGTCAACATGTGTTTAGGGCCATCATGGAGATACAGGCATGTTCCCATAAGTCTTCCAAGAAATTATTGGGGTTGTAGATGCGGCACAGGCTGAAATGCATGACTAACTCCACTATGTTGCCAATACAATGGATCGGATGAATGACACATTGGAACGGGCAGAGTCTATGATGGAATGTCTGCTGGGAGGGGGTGGTATCCTTGGGAGCACAGGTCAGCCACATCATCTGCTGTTAGCTAACATGGCCATGTCTGATCATGCTCCCATGGTGGCAGTACTTCTACTGCTCCATCAGTGGTTGAGCTGTTCACATCTAGATGTGGAAGACCATGGGATTGTGATCCTGGGTGTCCTAATGAGGGGAGCTCATCCAGTAGATATCAGTCACATTAAGGTAGCAGCAGTGCATCTGACTGGGGGATTCAACATGCCAGTGCAGCCCCTGGCACAGCCAGTTCTTGTGGTTGGGTACACCAACAATGAATTGCCACCTCTACCATGCATGCTTCACACCTGTCCAACATACCAACCCGTAGAGCTAGCACAAAACTTGGCTGTGTTCATGCAGCCACTCACACACCAATTTCACCTGGAGGCCCCATACAGAGACACACACACAAACACACACACACACACACACACACACACACACACACACACACACACACACACACACACACACACACAAAACAGTTACATGGTTCAGCCAAGAAATTTAAAAATCATTTTGTCTCACTGGCCATTTGTTAATTTATCTGAATGTCTTCCTGGTTCTCTTTGTTACTCACCCACACTCACCAACCCTTTGTGTCAGCCTAGACTTCGTGCCCCCTCCCACACTCTGTGCAAGTGATGATAACTATGCCATATCCCTGTTTTCTATCTTTTGGCTTCAGGGATACATAGGTTTTGTGTGTGGTGCTCAGGATACATAGCTGACGTAGTGCTTAGTATTTCTGCATTTGTGATGTTGACTTGGTAATTGTACCTTTGACTTATATTGGTCTTTGAAAGTTAGACTGTTAGACAGTTGTGAAAGTTGTGAAGTCGGAAACTGCAATGTATATCTTTACTTTCTAACTTCTCTCTAATGATTTTCCAGTACAAACATATGGTACTAAACCAAGGGCATGCAGTGATCATCAGTACATTTGAGAGGTATGACTGTGTGAATCTTTGTTGCCTGAGGCCTACTACTTATTAATGGATACATATAAGTCAAATAAGTCTCTGCTGTCACATGTTAAGGTAATTTCTGTACAAATCTCCCACCTTTTACTTGCTTACACTACCAGCTAACAACATGCAAGGATATGGCAGTAATTCATATTATTACACAATACAGTCCAGATTGAACACTTACCTTGTAAATCCAGCAGTTACAACAGTTTTAGTTCAGGGCTGACTCTGTCTGATGCAAGTAGTACACAGCCAATACATGGGTAGGTAAAGGTTGAGAGCATTGCCTTGCATCAATGTTTCTATATGTATGTGCATAGGAGGAAGGTTTTTAGGCCCTTAGGTGATGAGTGAGTGTGCTATGCATTGTCTCGTAGCCAATGCCCATGCATTGGCTAAGAGACAACGCATAGCCCATGCGAGGGCATATTGAGCATGCCTATGTGTGCCTACACCCACAGTAGCTGCTGCTTCCCCCTCTGACACCTGACCTCGTGTGTGCCTTTGGTAGCCTTGGCAGTGGTGGTGGTGGGATGTGTGATCCTTACCTTTGTTGATCTTGCTGAAGCTGTTTTCTCAGGATGATGTTGTGTAGCATGGCACATATGGCGAATATTTCAGTACATGTACATGGATTATATTGCAGGGCTCCCCCAGACGTATCTAGGCACTAGAACTGCAACATCAGCAGCCCAAACATATGCCTCATTATGGCATTATTCATCAGGTGTGTGTGCATTTCTGATGGGTAACATCAGTCTTGATTCCAGTGCATAACCTGTATTCCCCAGTAAATGACCCTGTGGGATATCCTCCCATAGTGAAAATCTGATACAATTCGGAAGTGAGCAAGATATGTGGGTCATAGTAACTGCCTGGGTTGCCAGCACACACCTTCAGGATGATTCCCTTGGCATGGCACATGACTTGTCAGTTAATAGAGTGGAAGCCCTTTCTATTTATGTAGTGCCTTCCTTGTTTCCTGGGTGGTGCCTTAATTTCTATATCTGTGCAATCTATGGCACCCAGTACTGCAGGGTAGTGCGCTACAGGGTAGAACTCCTGTATATTTTTGGCCCTATCCTCAGGAGTACAGGGAAAATATATGTGGTTACTAGCATGTTGGAGCATAGCATTCAAGAACTGATGTAGGATCCTGAATACCGATGCCTGTGACACCCCCAGCATGTCCTCTGTTAGTCTCTTAAAGGTATCTGTAGCTAAAATTCTAAGTGCTGCACATACATTTGTCTCCACTGGGATAAGTTCCCCTCAGTTTGCCCTGGCTGTACGTTTATGACGACAGAGGTTGCAGAGTTCCCATAATGTGTCTCTATCCTCCCTATAGCAGTCTACAATTTCCCCATCATGTAGATTGTGATATCTGGGGTCTGAAAACTCTTCTCCTTCTTGGCCTTGGTCTATTAGTAGCAGCAGCAGCAGCAGCATAGACCTCAGCCTGTTGCACACACACATGAATTAAACTTTCCATAGTTGCATTCCAATAGGTTTTGGAATTCACAGGGAAAACCAGCACTGAGTCTACATGGTTGCATTATAGCTTGTTGAATAACTCCTCCATCTTGGATTGGTTGATTAGCATACAACTCACCTCCTTATGCTGTAATTTGCATGCCATGGTGTTTACCTTGTTTGCACAACTATGCACAGCTTTGCACACCATGTAGATACAGTTGGGAGGTGTAGAGCCACATACTGAATCTAAAACAGTTTGCTACCATATGAGTGTCAGGCTTCACTGTGCATACAGTAGAAACAGGCCATGTAGGCTTTATTGGATCTGACTGATTCATTTTTTTCTGGTGTGCATGTGTATTTGTGGATCTTGTGTCATCTAGTGTGTGTTAGTGTGTGTGTGTGTGTGTGTGTGTGTGTGTGTGTGTGTGTGTGTGTGTGTGTGTGTGTGTGTGTGTGTGTGTGTCTTGCCCCTTCCAACTGCTTTTCTGATGGTGACTGGTATTGTATCTTTAAAACATATGTTCATATTATTTATGCAGTGAATGCAAAGTTAAATGAAGAAAAGTTGAGGTAAAACACAGGAAGTGGTGTAACAGATGCTCTACTTGGCCTGGTACTGCAACTACATGCACTTTCTGATTTCATACAAAGAGATGGTTCAAAGGTCGTCATGGCCTTTCCTGTTAATAGTGCTATGAGGGACCATGCTAGAATGAATTATTATGCCTTATTACATAGCTTCTACATCCAAATCCAGCCATGTTCTTTCCACACTGTAACTTTAGCCAAGGCTCCATTAAATGTCTGCATTTCTGACATAACCCTATTGGATACACCATACTGCTCTATTGTACATCATACTTCAGTAAATATCTAACCTATGGTCTACTACAAAAAGCAGAATAAAGTAATGATTCATGAAGTCTTTCTAACTAGGTCAAATATACTATCCTACTGATACTTAGCAAGAGATTTTGCTCTCCGGAACACACACCAGCATTGCCGTCACATAAAAACACAAACCACACACCCACCTTCAAGGAGGCTCGCAATAAAAATTTACCCAAACAGCAGAGACCTCCAAGGCAGAAACACATTCGACCACGACAACACAACACTAATCACAAGATACATAACTCTTCTAAACAG
Organism: Protopterus annectens; assembly: GCF_019279795.1. Lineage (NCBI taxonomy): Eukaryota > Metazoa > Chordata > Ceratodontiformes > Protopteridae > Protopterus > Protopterus annectens. Next base: position 369,211,660 of record NC_056729.1, on the reverse strand, counting down.
TGTGCCACTCAACCAAAGCCCCTAAGGCAAAACAGCATACATAACACATTAGTCATAGGTGACTCGATAGTGAGGCACACTGATGTCCCACTCACTAGGTTGAATAAGGAGAAAGTAACAGTCAGCAGCCTGTCAGGTGCCAGGATCCGCCAAATAATGCATGCACTCAGAACCCACAACAACAGGTACAAATATGAATCTGTTATTGTACATGTGGGTGTGAATGACCTGAGATGTACCTCCCTGGACTACATGAAAAGAGACATGGAGGAGCTCTCAGATTATGTAGCCCAGGCAGGTATGACCTTAGCCCTGAGCAGCATCCTACCATAACCCAGAATGATACCTCAGTACAAGCAGAAAATGATTGATTTCAACAATTGGCTACATTTCTGGTGTCATTCTAAGGGGCTCCCGTATCTGTCTGCTGGGATGACATGATTGACAGACCTCGATGCTTTGCCAGAGATGGCATGCATCTGTCACACCTGGACTTCTGGATACTGGCCAAGGCTCTTGCCACCCCTATAGTGCCTTTTTTAGGCGATGTTCCAAAGACCAAATTACCACCTTAACAGCTTCAAACAAATCCAATCTGAGGGTCATGCTGCTCAATGCTAGAAGTCTAAATCTCAAAATGCACTTGCTCGAAGCACTCCTTAAAATGGAGAACAATGACATTCATGCTGTAACAGAGACCTGGTTCAAGGCAGCAGAAAGCACCCCTACACTACCAGACTATAACTCATTCCACACCTTTCGGCCCCACAACTTGGACCGAATCTCCAAAGGCAGCGATGTGTCCATATTCATAAAGGATGTGCACATGTCCAGACTGGTGGCCCAACATAACGCATCAGAGATACTTCAGGTGCAACTAACATTGGGTAAGGCAATGATTCAGGTCGTAGCCTTCTATAGGTCACCAACTATGTCCTAAGAGTCACACTCCACGTTCCTAAGCACGCTGGAGAATATTAGGGTCCAACCTAACACTCTCTGACTGGGCAACTTCAACTACCCTTCCATAAACTGGGAAAACTATTCATGTACCAATACACTTGCCCAACGTTTCGTGAAATTCATTAATTCCAATGCCCTGGACCAGCTCATTCTTACCCCCACTAGAGGTAGCAACATCATTGACCTGGTTATTACTAACATGGGCGACCATTTCTCTACACCAATAGTCAACTCCTCCCTGGTTAGATCTGGCCACAAACTAATCACCTTGGAAATCCACATCCCTCCCACCCCCAATCCCCCCCCCACAAAGGTAACCACTATGAAAAACTTCTCCAAAGCTAACTTTGGGCTCCTAAAAACAGAGGTGGCTAACTTCACGGTACCCGTGCAAATAAAGAACAGGTGCATAACCGCTGAATCATACACCAATCCACTGTGCGAACACGTACACAAATGTATGGATCTCACCTTACCCAATAGAACCAAGATGCTCTCCACCAAAAAATGGAAGCCAATATGGTGGTCCCCTGCCATAAACAAACTCTACAACAGAAAGAGGAAACTGATGTGGAATAAGGTGAAGTCCTAAGACTGGAAAACCTCCCTTATCAGCCTCAACAAAAAGTTGAGGGTTTCCTATTATGTTGTCGAATTCCTGAAACTTTGAACCAGAGAACATTGAACTCAGATGTTCGAAGTTTCAGGAATTCAAACAAAAAAAAAAAAAATAAAAACCCTAACTAGTGCCTGACTGTTGTAAGCAGGTGTGCAAGCCCCCCTGCACCCCTCTTTACCGCACTGTAGTGCGATCTCGGAGTTGGTATATTTAAAGAGGGGGGGTGGGGGTGCCGGGGGGTTGCCCCCCTGCTTGCAACAGTTTATTTGTTTTCTTTTGTTTTTATTTTTTTTGTTAATGTTATCAAAGTTTTGAAACTTCGACCATAAGGTTTCGACCTTATGATGCTCGAAGTTTCGGAACTTTGATAACGTAATAGGAACCCAAAGCTGAGATTCCTTCATCAAATCCTCTAAAGCTAGCTATGAAAACAGAATTGCAGCAGATAGTAAAGACAACCATAAGGCCTTCTATAGTTATGTAAAGAATCTGCACGGCAATACCCAGATTTGCTCTGAACTACTGCACGATGGTATCTCCTATACCGAGACAACAGATATTGCCAATATACTGGCCAGCAGATTCAGTGCCAACTTTACCCCTCCCCCCAAAGGATGAATCACAATACCAGTAGACTGCCAGGCACACAGTATTACTGCTGCACAGGTTAAAACAGCACTGTCCAAGGCCAAGAATACAGCTTCTATGAGACCTGACAATACACCTGGCTGTGTTCTACATGAGCTACAGAGTGAACTGGAACCTCACCTGTGTGCCCTGTTCAGTCACAGCCTCACCTCAGACTTTGTCCCTACCCAAAGGCGCACTGCTACAGTCATCCCTCTCCACAAAGGAGGAATGACTACAGACCCTGGGATCTATTGCCCCATTAGTCTGACAAGTCTGATATGCAAAGCTATGGAGTGCATCATTATGGACCTATAAAGAAGGATATAGGGAATCTCCAAGCACTGGATCTTACACAGTTTGGTTTTGTGAAGGGTAAATCATGCCTGCTCAACCTGGTTGGCTTCTTTGAGTTAGTCACCAGAGCTGGTGATGAAGGCAAGGTGGTTCATACAGCCTACCGTGATCTCGCCAAGGCCTGATACCATTTTCCACTCAGGAATCATAGAAAAACTCACTAAGCTAGGCATCAACCCCATATCACTAGGTGGGCTGCAAGTTGGCTCACAGATATAACCCACAGTGTGAAGGCAGGTGACTCCAAGTCAGACTGCTGACCAGTCATGAGTGGAATCCCACAGAGTTCAGTCCTAGGTCCTGTCCTGTTTGGTATCTACTTCTCTGAAGTCCAGATCAACATAAGGGGACTCTGGCTGACAAAGTTCGCAGACGGTTGCAAGTTGGGAGCTATTATTAACTCCCCAAGTGATGTTGACATCCTACAGAAAGGCCTCACTGAGACCAAGGACTGGTGCCAAAACCACGGCCTTAAGCTCAATGCCAAAAAATGTGTCATTATCCCCTTTGGGAAAAACCCAGTTCCCATGAATTACCATAGCGATGGTAGTCCACTGAACACAAAAGGCGTTATAAGAGATCTGGGAACACAGGTTGGCAACAACCGCTCTTTTGACCACCACATTACCACTGTGATCAGAAAGTCCTTCTACGTGGCACATCTCATTACTAAGGGTTTTGCATCCAGTAAGAAAGAGGTCATTGTCTCCCTCTACTCTTCCCTCATTAGGCCAATCATCGAGTACAATGCCCCATTTGGCATGTACCTCACTAGACACCTGCAACAATTGTAGAGGCCACAAAAGTACCTCAGAAAGAGGATCCTAGGCCTTAAACACGTCCTATATGGACAGACTCAAAAAATTCCAACTATTCTCTGTCTCATATCGCCTGGTTCGAGACGATCTCTGCTTGACTTACAAAGCCATGTCTGACCCAGCTCTGTTAGAAATGCTACATCTAAAGAAATTCTAATCCCTCCGCACTACATGCTCCAGAGACCTCAACTTCATTACCATAATCAACAGAACATGGTGGAGAGACAGGTTCATAACCCAAAGACTGCCCATGCTATGGAATAGACTTCACATACATGTCAAAGAGAGCACCTCACTGGCCCTCTTCAAGAGAAATCTTGATGAGTGGATGGGAAATAGAAAATTCACCCTGGGGATCACTCCAGTGGCTCTGCTTGACAGAGGCACTGGGAATTAAGGTCAGGTGGCACGATTCCAGGGTAATCCTATGGACTAGGCTTATAAAGGCTCCAGGGCCATTAGACTAGCACACACTTATGAACCTATGAACATGTTTGTAGGTTACTGTAGGTGGCTTAAAGAGTATAGCATTATATTCAATAATGAGTAAGATCAATGAGATATAAAATGGGGCAGTTATACATCATGAATGACACTCTTTTGAATTAGGTGGGAAACATAATATAATATACATTCTTGAATTTGACAGATACACACACCTTGGTCACACTTCAAGGTTTACCCTTGTCCCCTAGATTTTTAACTATGATGCAGTTCTATATGCTATAGCCATTGATTTTGAGGGTTTATTCATGCCCTTTTTGCCAAGTCTATTTATACTACATTTATGAACATTGAAAAAGTGATTACTACTGCAACAGGTAGGCATTTTTTGAACAACTGTTTCATAAGATGATGTAGTCATGACCATAACTTAGATTACATGAATTTGATTAATGGCCTGGGTGTTGGAGAATACAGTTGGAGTGGATGAGGAAGGACGAGGTTGACTATGTTTTACTCTCTCTGGGAAGAAATGGAGCCATGTTTCAGGATGTTTGCTCTCCCTATAAATCCATCATAGACACTGGTGCTGAAATGGATGTGACCACTTAGAAGTGAAAAGACAATTATGTAACAAACATCATCTGTAGGAACAATTGACAAAGTCTTGGCATCACAGCATAACCACCCTTGGACTGCATTGGGCATGCACAAGAGAACAGTAACATGAAACCCCCTCTTGTAGCTTACTTCTCCACAGAGTGAGGAAGAGAGGAAAATAAGAGGTATTTAGTTTGCATAGACCATCTTGGGTAAAATTAGTGTGTTTTACTGAAGTAATTGTTTTTATCGATTTGTACTTTTACGAGTATTTGGTCGTCCTGATCCCATTTCTATCTTTTGCACCTGTGATGAATAATCTGCGAAGATGCGGTCCCAGTTGAGATTATCTTCACCTCTGGTAAATCTCAATGGAATGGAAAGAAAATCCTCACATCATGACCTACTGCCTTCTATTGCTTAATCAGTATTTTTATTTCACTGATAAACTTTAGTTTGTTGGACAAACTGCAAAATGTAGACGAGAAAAAAAAATATCATCAGGCAGATATTCATACAGCCTGTTTATTAATATCATAAATGCTAATGGCATTAGGTACATTAAGTACCTTTGCCAGAATGTCACTTTTTCTGATAGCACTGTCTAATTGATGTAAGGAATATTTTTTTACGGTAATGTTTTCGTCTAAAAATACATGGCATTGACCTATGTCTGGTTCCGCACCCTTATATGCAAATAATTACTTTGATATTTCTAAGAGATATATTCAAAATGCAAATATTTTCAATAGGATTCCTTGCTTATTTCTGGGCATTCTTTATAAGATTAATTTGGCTGTTGACGTATTTTTTTTTGTTTTCCAAAACTGAAGATTTATGGAAGGGTGACCACCCAGTAATATATTTATGTATTCATTGTATTTATGTAAAACTGAGACTAACAAGCAGTACAAATCAATACTTATATGTTATTATTCTTCATGCCTTTACAGCATGGATTACTAATAACCCATCTTCTGTGTTTATTTTTGTTAGATAAGATCAGAAAAAGTAATTATTATGATTCTGGTGCATTTGGTGGCAGTATATACATATATATGTTAATAACTGGTCTGTAAAATTTTTGTGGCCAAATATATAAATGACATAAGTTTGCTTGGTATACTATCCATTGTATAAATAGCAACATGTGGACCATATACTATAAATTTGTTTAAAATTAACTAACTTTATTATACATTCTGTTCATCTGCAGTTTGCTCCTAACTTTTAGGCTAGCAATTCATATATTTCTTTCAGGGAAGCACATCTTTGCTGCAGAATTAGTTGCCATAAAGCTAAAGATGTGTTATGTAAAACTTTCTAAGTGACTATTGAGCATTGCATAATATTACATTATTTACTGAATTTATAATGCAGACAAATAAGTTTCATTTATTATATATGGTTACTTGCCAAAAACATAAAATGTGCTTATTGTATATATTAGATATCTTGTAATAACCCTGCCCGCACAAATCAGACAACTAAATATGACATTTGTTATAATTAATATAAAAAAATAAAATTGCAAAATAAAAATTTGCAAGCTGTAAAGATAAAACAAGAAAAAATCATAACTATCTAAATGGACCCAAATCTCAAAGTCTGTACTTTTAATAAACTAATAAAAAGGACAACACTAGAAGCACAAATACCCAATTTGGGTCTCCATTGGAAACGAGCTACTACCCTAGTGAGACTAATCTGGTTAACAAAGGATACCTAAACACAATTAATATATACCTATATCTGAGCATAACTTTCACTACACTAATAAAACAATTTACCACAATGTATTAAAAAATGATAAAATGATTTTCTTTTTGAACTCCTGACTAGGATTCACCACCTCGCTCTCCCCCACTGGGCTGGTAACACGGTACTGCTGCTTGTTCTTCCCTGGCACTCCTCTCCTGAGGGTCCATCTCTACCTCCTGAATTACATGGACTTTCCGCATAAAGCCAAGTCGGCCCACCTGAATCTTTCCTGCTCACTAGTTTGGGCTTACCCAAAAGGAATCCTCAGTGCGGAATCCCTTGCCTATTTTGCTCTCAATAAATGTATGTAGCCTTACTACAAACTCAATTATCAAAATATCCTTATATGCTAGCCTGTCCCTCAGTGTGTGTGTGACTCAGCAGCTTACCGCAGACCACAAAGATCCCCCTTTAACTCACTACCTCTAACCTCCCATCCCATTTTTTGTAGCCCTCTGAAGACTTACCCTCTCATTCACTCTTTACCTCTACTTTTTCTTACCTCTGTCTCTTGCCCATCCTGTTCCATTCTATTTTCCCTTTGCCTCTCTGCCTGCCTATTTTCCTCTCACCACTAGGTGAAAGCACCTTCCCACCTTTTTGCCTACTCCTACTCTATTTTAAAATAACATTTTTTTTTTCTCCTCTTGTTTTTTTTTTTTTTTCTTCTCTCATCCACCTTCATCTCCCAGTTACTTCTAAAGCCTAAGCAACTTCAAAAACAACCACCGCCAAGTCTGGAAACACAAGAATATCCACGCAATCCACAGTTAAATATTTCAAACTCGAGAGGACAAACACGCTAGAGTGAAGTTGAAAAATTTTATTAAGCTGTACACCAAAGCTTTTCGTTGGCACCTTACACCAACTTCATCAGATAAACAAACTCGTGCCATTGCAACAAGTCCCTTAATATTCAAACCACTAGGAACACGCCCCCCTTCCCTCAAGGAACATTTAAAGATACCGGTCCAAAATACCTAATGGCAACCTAATATAAATAAATATAAAAAAATTATAATGTAAAATGTCATACTATATTAAAAATAATAACATATACTAAAATCAATTCGCTCAATAGCAAATATCGAATTACCTGACATAAAAACATGAAAACGTCGAGGCATGGGCTAAACTGAAATAAAGATGTGTACTATAATTACCTACAATCTATGAAAACAGGTTAATATAATATTTGTATATACGATACATGTATTGAACCAGCCCCATTGGCGAATGAATAAATAAGTTATGACATCTGGCATGAAACTCAAAATCAGCTAAAGTGCACGATAACTTGGAAACTTGAAGGTTACATAAAACATACGTGCAATAATAAAAATATAAAGTATAAAAATAAAGATATAAGTATATAAATAGTATAGCTTGCAAACATATCCACATGACTAAAGCTAAAACAAGGTCAACTAATCAGTGTCTACAATTCTATATCTAACAACATGGCTCAGCTCAAATTAAATTTAAACCAAGCTAGTTAGGTTTCTACCTAGTATGGCACCAAAAAAACATAATTAAACATTATTTAAAATTTGAATTGTTAATAGACCTAGTCCTAGTCCTAGCTTTAGGTCTATTAACAATTCAAATTTTAAATAATAATTCAAATTTTAGAATTGTAGACATTGATTAGTTGACCTTGTTTTAGCTTTAGTCATGTGGATATGTTTACAAGCTATACTATTTATATACTTATATCTTTATTTTTATACTTTATATTTCCCCAAAAACTCTTTCCTGGTTCTCCAGCTATCTTTCTGACAGGTCCCAAGCAGTGAAATAGGGCCAGTCCTCTTGCACCTTCCTTCCAACACCCGCAGGAGTTCCCCAAGGTTCCATTCTTGACCCTCTGCTATTTAACATCTTCATTAATGATTTCCACAAAGCCATTCCAAACACCAAAATTGCCCAATATGCAGACGACTCTACACTGATCTGCTATGCCTCCAACCAAACTGAACTCAAGTCTCTAACTCAATCTGCCTTCTCAACCACTGAAAAATGGATGCTCCAAAACCACCTCTCACTTGACGCTAACAAAACTAAAATCCTCCTATTCACTTCCTCCAAATCCACTCCCGTTGAAAAAAACTCATTTCAAATCACCACCCTCAACAACTCTATCATTGATATTGTTCCCTCCCCATTGATGAACACCTAAAATGTAATACCCATATCCAACGTAACATCAAGAAAACCCACATAAAACTTGGCCTACTCTACAGGAATAATCACTTCCTCTCTCCCTCTAATAGACTGACCCTGGCCACTACATATCTTCTCCCATCTCTTCTATATGGCACTCCTCTGATTACTAATCTATCTTTCACCCTTACCTCCAAACTAGAGTATGCTACAACAAAATCTCCAGGTTTGCCACAAAAGCAAAAGCCTCCTCTCACCACTGCTCCTCCCTACTAACTTTAAACTGGCTTGAACTCCCCAATCAACTAGACTTTCTCCAAATTGTCTCAGCCCACAAGTTACTATTTCAACCCACCAGCTGCCCTGCTTTATCTAATATCCTCATACCTTATAGCCCCCCAAGACCCCTTAGATCCACTCACCAAAACCTCATTACCATCCACAAACCTAAGCACCCTGCTGGTCAACTTTTACTCTCCTTCACCTTAGCTAAAAAATGGAATGCCCTGCCCTCCACTTTGAGGGCCTGTGACAACCTAAACACCTTCAAAAGACTACTTCACTCCTACCTGTTTCTTCACATAAAATGTAACTGCACTCTTCACCCCATACCTCCCAACCTCCCCTCTTCCTTCTCTCCTGGCTAACCTCCTTCCCTTCAAACCTCTCAATTATACCCAGACTATAAATTATAACCAATCTCCAGCCAGCCTCTCGCTCTATGCCTCTCATCCTTTCCTTCATAACTACTTTTTAACATCTTAGCTACTAAGTATTGGATACCTTTTCTTTCTACTACCTGACATGGTATATAATTGTACGACTACATATAGAATGCAATGTAAATGAATCTTTTTTCCTTTTGTTATTTCAATTTGTTATGTAACTTAGCAATGTGAAAATTCTATGTTATGTAACTTGTTATGCAGA
>NC_056729.1:369197378-369199878 GCF_019279795.1 Protopterus annectens | reverse complement strand
TTCCAGTAATTTGGCATTCATCGCTCATGCTTTTGTATAAATACATTCATTATTAAATGACATTTTTTAATTAATGAACTGTCAGCCTTGGCTCTTCTTTGTATGCAAAAAGGAACAGTTTAGTTTTTAAACTTTTCTGTGTATTCACAAAAGGTCCTGGTGTGACATTACAAACTATGAAAAGAGTACAGGCACTAATACTAGTGCTAAACAAAACCATGTTGTGTATTGTATTTAAAAATCATCATTTCCAGATGTAGCAAACACTTTGTTTAGGTACAAATTTGATATTTTAAATAACCATCCAGGCATGCACCTCCTATATTATTTGGGTATAATTTAACTTAACAAAACTCAGTTAATCTAGGGCCAGATCACTAAATTCATTTTCACAAAACATGTCCATTAATTTAGCTTGTCAGAAATAGCAAATTTTAACCCTGATAGTTAGCAAACAACAAGGTTAACAAAAAAATAACTAAAAAGGAACATTTAAATCCAAGTAATTTTTTTCCAGGAGTGAAAGTCTCCTTGCACACCACCACCACCTTTCCTAAATTATAGCAACAAAGTCTTACCTTAAGGAAATTATCAGTTAGTACCAGCCCTGGCATTCTTCTTCGTATGGCTTGGTCAAGGTTCCTAGACCTGTGTCAGAGATCTGCTTAGACAGTAACTGTGCTGTGCTGTTTGAAGGCAGACATTCATTACTTTTCATTTTCAGCCAACAGAACCAGCTAAATTCCACAGAAATGCGGATTCTTAGAAAGACATACTTGAGCTTCAGCAAAACTCCATGTTCCTTATTCTGCATAAAACCTTGCATAGTTATCAAGTTTCTTTACCTTTATTAATATTCTTTTTATTTCTGCTTTGTCTACCATCTCCATCTAATTATTATTTTTTCTTCTTCTAAGTCTTCATTCTTCATGCTTCCCTCCCTACTTGGTACCTCAGGAAATCATCCCTTTGTGTACCAGGGCCCCTGACTCTGAAATCTCCTTCCAGATTGGATTACATGGATCCTAGCACTTCTCAGTTTCAAGTGCTTGTCAAAACCTAATTATATGACCTTATATTCTATGGTTTACTATCGAATTTTGGAATAGCAGTTGTACGACTGCTGCTTGGTCGAAGTCATAGTGCTCAAGATTTGGAATGCTGAATTGCAAGATTATGAACCATAAAAATGAATGTAGAGCTGCATTCATTATTATGGGTTCGGCATACTGAATGTAGATCGTGGTACAGTGAGGAGTGGAAAATTTCCCATTTTCCTCACTGTAGTGTGATCTTGGAGTTGGTATATTTAAGTTGCAGGAGGTGTGGGGGTGCAGGAGGACTTGCCCCCCTGCAAAATGTTCACGCTAACATGGACTTTTGATTCTGAAAGTTCGGTGTGAATGGGGCTGTCGCTGTTATCATTTCCAATATTTTGGAATACACGGTGAGTACATTTTCAAGGTTTTGGTTCAGCAGTGTGAATACATGTATAACTGCCTTTCCAAATTTTGATAGAAAACCATATTCAACATCTAGGTGTTGTTATTTGATTTATTTGTACACACAATGCTCTTCTCATTAACTTACAATAGTGCTGATATTTAAGCATTTAAATGAGAAATTGAACATCAGAAACTTCCCAGCCATGAGTACGAGACGCCATCCAGACATTCCAAGCTTTTATCTTCCTCATAGTTGTACATGCTTAAGGTTAACCTTGAAATGTAGAAGCAAAGGAGACCTTGTTACCCCATACAAAATTATTTTGTAAGAGTTTTACCTTTTATTATTTTCTAATGTGACACAATATCAGTTGACAGTCAATAAAGTGACTTTTACACACACATAGACACACAAACACCTACTTATCATTATCTGAATATATATAAATATACATACAGATAGATAGCTATATGTATTACTAAAGATCGAGTGTGCCCAATGCCAATGCCTTTGCCTGTTTGGACAGAAACAGATGCTTGACATGTGCACGAGATTGACAATTCCTGGGTAGGGGAATATTTGCCATTCCAAGGGAATGAGTGACCTTTTAGTTAGTATGTATAATTAGAAGAGGGTTTGCATGGCAGAGGCCTCACATGTGGAGTGCAGGGGACTTTTCCCCTGCAAAAGCAGTAGTGGTTGGTTTAGACTGCTCCAGGGTAATCCTCAGAGAATGCTGCCTGTGTGCTTACTTTGTTTCGAAGTTTTATGTATGTAATTTGGACATCAATGTGCTCATTTGATCTATATTAATAGATTCATGTATATATCTATATATATATATATATATATATATGTGTGTGTATGTATATATATATATATATATATATATATATATATATACAGCTATACAGATATACATATAAATATAAATAATATATATATAAGTAATATAAGTAATATATGCAGAGATATATGATTGCCATCATTTTATTGAAATGGACTCAGTTGAGTTCACTTTGCATGAAGTCTAAGTGCATATGTCGGCTACTGG
>NC_056729.1:369169878-369192378 GCF_019279795.1 Protopterus annectens | reverse complement strand
ATTGTATCCTTTGGGAAGTCATCTACTCCATGGAACTGCCAAACTGACAATGCCCTCTGAGAACTGATGCAATTGTTTGATATTTGGGAACTTGTGTGTACAGTGACCTAACATTTGACCAACATGTTCCCAGAGTCATAAGAAAGTATTTCTATATTGCACAGCTTATAAACAAATTGATTGTGACTAGATCTAGAGATGTTATTGTCCTCCTTTACAAAGCCCTTATTAAGTCAATAATTTTGTATAATGCCCACTTTGGCATGTATCTGTCCAGACCCATACAACAATTAGAATACCCACAGATATACCTTACTAAAAGGATGCAAGTCCTAAACAATAGTTCTTGCATGGACCACCTCAAAGATTTATCACTATACTCAGTATCCTACAGACTGCTAACAGATGACATGCCTGGCATACAGCATATCCTCCGACCTAATACAGATGGACCTACTGAACATCAACAAGTCAAATGGCATCAAAAATACTCAGCCCATGTATCTAAACTAAATGTTGTGGAGAGACGAATATCTATCATAGAGACTACCACTGTTCCAGAACAGACTTTCCATTCAAGTAGGTAGTTCCTAAATGCTGCATCCATTACATGGATCCCCTCAAATTATCTATAGTATGATCACATTTTTCTCACTAGGGCTAATATACAATTAACAGCCATGGGATAGGTAAGCCCAAACAGGAATTGTTAATTCAAACACCAAAATGTAAACTGGATAAGTTTAAAATGCCTTCCAAGTAAACCTATGTTGTGGTAGTAAATAAATTAAAAAAAATTGCCACTTTTAGATCACTAAGTGTCCCTCTCACCCTCTGCTCTCCCAGTCTTCAACAGCTTCTGGTGCCTCTGGATGAAGCAGATGCCAGAAAAGTGCAATTTTGCACAAGTGAGGTTTCAGGTAAGTGCAGTTGCTTATTTGTGATTTGCTGAAGCGTAATTTTGATGAAAACCAGTAGACCCATATATATATATATATCTATATATACATATATATTTATATATATATATATACACACACACACACACACACACACACACACACACACACACACGTAAAACAATGTCTATTTAAGCAATAATAATAAAGTTCCCATAACACGCATATGGATTACCATAGGAACCCAAATAACATGAAGGTAACAGTCATACCATCACCCAAGCCTACTAAAGAAAAATGATGGAGGTGAGAGTACGACTTCTTATATTTTGTGAGCCATATTCCAAAAGAATAGTGGGTAACACATTATAGAGCCTTCACCATCCTACAGGGCTACCCAGTTCCAAATGACTTACCTAACCCTAGGTTTGACAAAATATTGGTGAGCAGGGTATTTCTAGGTTACAAGCAATAAGTACTTAATATACAGAAGCCCCATTGTGCCAGAGATGTATAATGATGTACTGGGCAGTCCTTTAGCTGCCTGCTAGACACCTACATTTCTTTCCAGGCCTCTTGATGACAGATTTAACTTAGATAGCAAACTATTTGGCTACTAAGGTCTCAATTTTCAAACCATTACCCGAAAGGTATTTTGACTAGTTCTCTTTAGCCAGCTAAGCTACTGACATCTTGTAATATTCCTCAGAGGTCATCATGACATTGGTCTAACTGCTATTAGTAAGAAATAACATGTGGTAATACATATTGTGTTTTTACCTTGTGTTTTTGACAATGACAAAACTATTGATACTTTCTTCAGCCTATCATTGTGAACCTTGACAGAAAGATTCTTACTACAACTCTAGTGCTTATTTCACAGGTCTGGAGTCCAAGTATCTTGTTGTAGTTTCTTGTGACAGTTACGATTCACAAAGCCCAAATAGCAGTCCCAGTCAAACAGATAGTAGTAGCTCTGGTGAAATACACTCCTTGTTGATTTCACAGATATTCAAGCATGACAACAGTTAAAGACAACAAGAAGGAAAAAGTACATTAGTGGCTCTGATGTATCCACTTTACAGCACTGATGTCCTCCACTCCACAGCAGTGGTTGTTCCAGGCTTCTTTTCTTGCTGGGGCACAGTAGGGATGACGTAGCTAGCTTGTAGGGCATGTAGGACTTCTGAAGCCCCCCAAAAAAGAATAGAATATGACAGCAATTCATTCACAATCCATTATTAATATATGAAAACACAATTTCCCTGAATTCCCCCATGAAAAAACAATAAATGCCACAGTCTAATAATGTATTTGGATATTTTGTGTATCTTAGCAATATGTTCAGCACAAAGTACAACTAAACTTGTTATGTTTATGGATTAGGATTTGAATGAACTGTTAGTATGCTACAATGTAGCAAATCAAAGTTGTTAGTTAATAGTACAGGAGAAGTAGGAGAACAGCACAAAGACATCCGTGCCTCAGTAAAAAAAGAGAAACAAGTTTTATAATACACATAAAAGAACAGCTGGTTACACCTGTTTTACACTGGTCAGATATTTGCTTTTCATTAAAAATGTATTTGAAATTTTACAACAAAAACAATGACAGCCATTTGCTAAACAAAAGAAAATATTGTCACACTGAAAACAGACAATACGAGAATGGTAAATATCTTTACCTTTGAAACTTCTACCTATTGGAAATGTATGGGCTGCTAGATGCATATTGGAAATGCATCTGGCAGCCCATTAAACTACAAGAGACCAGATAAAATTCATACTCAAACAGCATATAGGGAAGCACTAATTATCAACTATGTGATGAGTGCAGGGTTTCAAAAGAAATATGTCTTTTGTTCAGGGTTTTATTTTAATATTTTAAGATGCACTTATAGTGACCTGTGTTGATACTTTTTTGAAATTCTTTGCTTTCTGTCCATGTTTTAGCCAGAAAAGTTAACTGTTCGAATTGTTTTTGTTTATTGTGTGACCTTAGTCTTGTAACTGCAATTGCAGCTGTGGGAAGGTTGTGTATTACTGCAATATTTTAGCATTGTTTATAAACTATACTGCACTTCGATTTCTATAAGTAGAATTACATGCAAAAGGAAGCTTTTTGTATTTTGAACCCTGTCTGGGACCTCAGTCAGTCTTGTAGCCTCATTCACTGATGCAGCAGGACTGTGGTCTATTAGCATATTTGAGCCTCATGTAGTCATTTGCCAGTGTTACTGGTAAATTTCTGCATAGACTGTTGCATTTGTCTGTGGTAGGATTGCAGCAGTGGCAGTATTGTGAATTCTACATTGCGGTTTGTGCTTCAGTACTTTTTATGGTTGTATATACCTGGTTAATGTTGCATTTCAGTGCCTTTCTGTTCACCATGCTACTGGTTTACCCCCCTGTTCTTTGAGTCTGTCCCAGCTTCCACTGAGACATTAAGCTAAACATTTCTGAAATTTTAACTATACGACTAGAGCTCCAGTTTGACTTTTTCCCAATGCTTCTACTTTTCTCTTGTTGTTGTTTTAAAAGACCATACCCCAGATTCTGCAAGCCTTGCATGGCATGCAGGATTAGTGCAGGAGCTCCAGCAGGCAATATGTCTGCCGTGCGATCTAGGAATAACCTGTAGGGGTGTGCACGAGTGCTCCTGCACTAGTCCTGCACGGACTCAGCCCCTGTATACAAATTACCCCATTTGCAGGAGAAATCCATGCAAATGAGGCGAATTTGAGATCCAGGAAGCTAGAAACCAGTTGTGCAGGACTAGTGTAATCGGCAGAAATGTACTCCGCCAGTAATGGAGTACATTTCTGCAAATTACAAAACGGAGCCATGACAGCTCCAAATAAAGAGTGGATATCATGTATAAAGCATGCCAATAGCCAAGTATAAGGCCATTGGCATGGAAAACACTTGAAAAAAAAATCAACTTTTATTTTTTTTTTGCCGATCTTGGCTGTTTAAGTGTAGGGCAGTGGCGCGCAAACAGGATCGGGGGAAATAAGAAAACAAACCTACAATAAGCATTCTAACTAAAATCACTATTCTGCCATTATACCCAATGGCAAGCAGAAGACAACATGGCCAGTGAATAGTGATTGCTAAGGGGGGAGGCTCAGTGCGGGACATGTAACCATGCATTAGCAGGCAATCCTATGCAAATAAGGGGAATGATAGCGAATCCCAGATTTTTCCCTGCATGCTAGTCAGCCCCCAACAGTGTAAGAGCAGCAATAGTCTGATGCAAGCCTAGGAGTTAGCTGACATCATAGGGGGTGTGTCAGGCATACTGTAAGTGGATCGGAGCCCTGTGGCTCAGGTTTGCTCCTAGCTTAGCACAGCTAGGCAAGGGGGTGTGTCTGAGGTTGCCTAGCATTCTTTACCATTGCCTAAGCAAGTGTGCATGCCGCGCACCGGTTTTAAAGAAAAAAAAAGTAAGCCAGTAAACCAGGAAATAGCAGCTCTGTGCACATTTGAGAACTGTGTTTGAGCGGCACATCCCCGGCCTTAAACAGGAAGGTAATGGGAAGGGAAAACAGCAGTAGCAAGGTAATCTAGGAGAACTAGCATAGCTGGCGGGTGAAATGTATCAGAATCAGCCAATTACACAGGCAGCAGACCAGCCCAGTCCAGAACACTACTCTAAACTATGCAAAGACCTTCCGCCGTCTGGCTTTTCCCATACTCTACACCACTGTTGTATACAAGCAGGGAACTTTTAACAAACAAAACAACAAAATGCTAGGTGCTGCAGAAGGCATCATACAACATGTGGAAGAGGCTGAGGGTGGTGAGGATGTGAATGCTGTCGACCAACCCACAGTGAGGAGATGAAAAAGAGTGTACAGGCCCAGGGTAACCTAACAATGGCTACATGAGCTGAAGATAGTGGAGCACTATAGGGTGGACAGGGACCTCCTACAGCAAATTGTTGAGCTGTGCTGGCCACACCTGACACACTGAACTAACATAGGGGAACATATCCCAGTGGATACCAAGGTATATGTAGGCCTAGGAATACTAGCCACAGGTACCTCTCAAAGCTCAACTGGGGATATCATGGGGATTTCACAGGCATCAGCAGCCAGAGATCCAGAGTATTCCACCAGTTCCTGGATGCCATGTCAGCACATGCCAGTGAGTACATATATTTCCTCAACACCCATGAGGTGTTGGCCAGCAATATGTGTCTCTTCCACCAAATAGCAGAATACCCTGTGGTAGTGGGTGATATAGACTGCATGCACATATGCATCAAAGCACCACCCGGTGATCAGGGTAGGGTCTACATCAACTGCAAGGGCTTCCCCTCCATCAACTGCCAGGTTATGTGCTATGCCCAGGGCATTATAATGAATGTGTGTGCTGGCTGCCTTGGAAGCTGTCACGATTCCCACATCTGGCATCTGACACATCTTTACCAGAGATTTGACAATGGGGACATCCCTTACGGCCACCTAGTGGGGGATGCTGGTTACGCACTGGAGCCATGGCTGATGACACCAATCAGAAATGCACACACACCCAAACAAGAATGCCATAATGAGGCACATGCACAGACCAGACTTATAATAGACCATGTATTTGGTATGCTGAAATCACGGTTCCAGTGCCTGGACACATCCGGTGGAGCCTTGCAGTACTCACCAGCTACATGTACTCAAATTGTTATGGTATGTGCCATGCTACACAATATGATCCTGCAGAAACAGCTGCAGCAGAAACAGCACGGGACAGGGCCACACAGCCCCCCACCAATGCCAAGGCCTGCACAGGCACAGAGTGACTCAGAGGAAGAACAACCTGAGCCTGTCCCAGTAGGCAGATGGAGGCATGCCCAATATGCCCTGGCCTTGGCAAAGAGGCAACGTATAGCACATACACTGACACAGTAGGGACCCAGGGAATGACACCTTTCTCTGACTCGCACATACAGTCAAAGGGATGCCAAACATGACACTACCTTGCTCAACCATGTATAAGGAGTGTACTATGTGCATCTGACATAGGCAGCCCTCTGGCACAATCCTCAATACTGGCACACCCACAAGGTAAGTCAATCAACCTACCAATTGCCAAATGGAGTAGAATGTGTTGCTACCTATATCTATGGTATGGATGTGAGCATGCAAGGGAATCTGGTGGCTGAACGGTATGCCAGTAGGTAGTAGACACCCATAGTAGCACCATGAGATCTGTAACAGATATTGGAGTCACCATAGTAGCCAGTACTACACAGGGCGACAAAACTTACTGCAGGAAATGTGCTGGGCAACATGTGTGTCCATATGACTCACACATGCCAGTCCGGGAGGCTCACATACCCAACAACAGTCTCAGCCAGCAGGACAGGTGTCAACAAACACAAACAGAGGCTGTACTATGGCCTCTGAATGATGCCTTTGGGTAACCTCCTCCCTAGACCTACACAGGCAGGCTACAGCAGGTCAGGCAGTGGGATGTTAGTTCTGAAGGGTAGGAAGTCAGACACTAATATGAAGGTCAACCAAAGCTAAGACCTGTAGTACACTGATATGCCTCTAGTTAGTATGATAGGTTAGAATACAGAATGAAATGGAGTACTTGATATACTAGTACAGTCATAGCAAATGTGTACAAGTGCCAGATGTGCCCCCCATCCTATGTAGAAATGTAAAAACAGTCAGGTGTGCCCCCCAATCTTGTGTAGAAATGTAGAAACAGTCAGGTGTGCCTCCCCAATCCTGTATAGAAATGTAGAAAGAGTCAGGTGCCTCCCCCAATCCTGTGTAGAAATTTAGAAACAGTCAGGTGTGTCCCCCCACAATCCTATGTAGAAATGTTGTAACAGTCAGATGTGTCCCTTCCCCCTATCCAGCATACAAATGTAGTAACAGTCAGGTGTGCCCTCTCCCAATCACTGTGTAGAAATGTAGAAACAGACAGGTGTGCCCCTTCCCCCAATCCTGCGTAGACATGTAGTAACAATCAGGTGTGCCCCCTCCCCCAATCCTGTGTAGGAATGTACACACAGTCAGGTGTGCTCCCCCCAACCCAACCTAGACATGTAGTAACAGTCAGTGTGCCCCCAAACATATTTAGAAATGCAGTAACAGTCTAGTGTGCCCCCCAATCCGATGTCCACATGTTGTAACAGTCATGTCTGCCCCCCACAACCCTATGCCGAAATGTAGTAACATGTATGTGTAGGTATAATACCAGTGGAGCACAGATGCCCAGAGGTGGCCAAGGTAGCAGGATAGGTTGTAACATTTGCACAATATGCAGGTCTGTGTGTGTTCGGTTGCTGTGTGTTTCATATTGTGTGAGAGTGGTCAGTATGTATGCATGTTGAGGTAAGACCTGCTGGCCATTGCCCACTACTGCTGATGACAGGGACAAGCCCTCACAACTGAAGTGCCAAAAACAATTCCCACCAGTATAACACATGCTAGCAGTAAGCCATTGTAAATGTATGGTGTTAATATGTGTCACCATCTGAAAGACTTACATGGCATGGCTGTTGGGCTAGATAAACAAGCAGTACACAGGGGAAAGTACCCCAGACATATAGTTTATATTGTGTCACTGTGAAATGGAGACACCCTTGGAATTGTACATACAGGTATGCATCACATTAACTGGTCCTGTAGTAAGGGATACCAGTGATGTCTGCCTCAACACTTCTAGATCACAAAGGAGGGAGGACTGATGCATTGGGAAACAGCTGATGTACCTCTGGGTAACCTGTGCGAATCTGTACAGCTGTGAGGCATTGCCACAGCAAGATAAGGCCATACTGTCATGTCGATGGATGTACAAGTATGGGATCCTCTGCCAGCACTGTACCAAGGTGCTGAACCGGATACACAGACCCAGAAGTAAGTGTCTGCAGCTCCTCCTCCAGAATGGCATAACTTACCATGAATATGTAGGAGTCTGCCCACAATACCAGACACAGCTACAGTCACCCTTGTCCCCAAGACATCACTGTGAGGAAGAATGTCTACCTGACAATGCATGAGGACAGAAAACATCACAGTGTATAACAGTACACATGTCTGAATATCCCTGCTAACAGCAGTATCATTGCAGCTAAAGCAGCACAGACACAATCACCTACAGTACACACTATCCCCTGCAGTTTGTCCCCATATTGCCAAATGATTGACGGATACCCTGCAGACACAGTTTGCTACCTGTAGGTGTACAACACAAAGATCTGCACTGGAGTACAAACTAGCTGGAATCTATCCACACAGTCAGTACAGAAGGGCATACTGGTCATGCTTCCAAACTTAGAAAAATGAAGGCAATGTCTGCAAACAACAGTGGACCATACATATCAGGCATTTGCAGATCTTAGTGCATACACTCCTCAGTATGCACCAGTCATGCCTTGCACACACAGTGGATAGGAAAACAGACACATATCCAAGGACAACACACTATAATATGCCAAAATGTAGACATACATAGATGTGTGGAAGAGAGTGACTGTGACAAGGAGCCATCCATTATGAGGCCTGCCCCATCCAGCACACAGCCAAATGGCTACAACCACATGACGTGTAAATGTCACTCACTGTAGACATTAGCCAGCAGTATCCATCAGCATTACAGACTATGTGGTGCAAGTGCTAGCTGTGCAACATGACTGTACAAGGAAGTAGTCATCTAGCAGATGTATACACATACCTGTGGAATATAACCCTGCGTGTTCCCGCATGTCATGTGTCAACCTCTAGATGAATGGGTTATGGCCCATGCACACACAGTGTCCTCCCCATAATCCTACTATGACAAGCCTGCTGAGGTCATCCACTTTGAAATACAGCTTTCGGATTGTGTAGCCCAGTAATCTCCGTGGCGTCTCCTGTAACTCTGTACTGCTGTGGTGTGATAAACTAGTTAGGTAGGAGTTCTAATCACAGATATGGCAACTGCGTGTGTGTATCTCTGTCTTTGTTGAGAGCAATGCTTTTTAGGCTAGTCACACGCACTACAATTCAAATGCACTACCTTGGCAAGGCTGCTGATGTCATTCCCTACCTTTGGGAAAGGTGCAGCCTAGTAATCTCTATTTGCCATCCCATAACTGCATACTGCTGTAGTGTGATAAACTAGTTAGGTAGGAGTTTTAATCCCAGACATGTCAACTGTGTGTGTGCGTGTGTGTGTGTGTGTGTGTGTGTGTGTGCATGTGTGCATGTGTGCATGTGTGTGTGTGTGTGTGTGTGTGTGTGTGTGTGTGTGTGTGTGTGTGTGTGTGTCTGTCTGTGCAGAGAGCAATGCTTTTTAGGCTAGTCACACCCACTACAATTCAAATGCCCTACTTTGGCAAGGCTGCTGATGTCATTCACTGTGAAATACACCTTTCAGAAAGCTGTAGCACAGTAGTCTCTATGGTTTGTCCTATAACTGTGTACTGCTGTAGTATGATAAACTAGTTAGAGAAGAGTTCTAATCCCAGACATGGCAACTGTGTGTGTCTCTGTCTGTATAGAGAGTAAAGCTTTTTAGGCTAGTCACACTCACTACAATTCAAATGCCTTACTTTGGCAAGGCTGCTGATGTCATTCTCTGTGAAATACACCTTTCAGAAAGCTGTAGCCTAGTAATATCTGTGGCGCGTCTCATAACTGTGTACTGCTATAATGTGATAAACTTGTTAGGTAGGTGTTCTATTCCCAGACATGTTAACTGTGTGTTTGTGTGTGTGTGTGTCTATTTATGTGTAGAGAGCAATGCTTTTTAGGCTAGCCGCATGCACTAGAATTCAAATGCCCTACTTTGGCAAGGCTGCTGATGTCATTCACTGTGAAATACAACTTTCAGAAATATGCAGCCCGGTAATCTCTGTGGTACATCTCATAAATGGATACTGCTGTAGTGTGATAAACTAGTTAGGTAGGAGTTCTAATCCCAAATATGGCAACTGTTTGTGTTTGCGTGTGTGTTTGTGTGTCTCTGTGTAGAGAACAATGCTTTGTAGGCTAGTCACACACACTACAATTCAAATGCCCAACTTTGGCAAGGCTGCTGATGTCATTCACTTTGAAATACACCTTTCGGAAAGCTGTAGCCCAGTAACTTCCATGGCACATCCTATAACTGCGTACTACTGTAGTGTGATAAAATAGTTAGGAGTTGTAATCTCAGACATGGCAACTGTGTGTGTGTGTGTGTGTGTGTGTGTGTGTGTGTGTGTGTGTGTGTGTGTCTGTCTGTCTGTGTATGGAGCAATGCATTTTAGGCTAATCACACTCACTACAATTCAAATGCCCTACTTTGGCAATCCTGCTGATGTCATTCATTGTGAAATACAACTTTGGGGGACAAATACTCCAGTAATCCCCGTGGCATGTCCTATAACAGCTTCATGCTGTAGTGTGATATAGAACTATGGTAAGGATTCTATTCCCACACATAGCAGTTGTGGATGATTTTGTGTGTGTTTCTATGTCCATGTGGGGAGCAATGCATTCTAGGCTAGTCACACTCACTACAATTCAAATGCCCTACTTTGGCAATCCTGCTGATGTCATTCACTGTGAAATACACCTTTGGGGAAAGAGTACTCCAGTAATCCACATGCCTTGCCCTATAGCAGCTTAATACTGCAGTGTGATATAGAACTCTGGTAGGGGTTCTATTCCCACACATGGCAGTTTTGGATGTTTTGTATGTGTTTCTATGTCTATGTATGGAGCAATGAATTTTAGGCTAGTCACACTCACTACAATTCATATGCCTTACTTTGACAATCCTGCTGATGTCATTCACTGTGAAATACACCTTTGGGGAAAGAATACTCCAGTAATCCCCGTGGTGGGTCCTATAACAGCTTAATTCTGTAGTGTTGTATCGAACTCTGGTAGGGGTTCTATTCCCACACATGGCAGTTGTGGATGCTTTTGTGTCTGTTTCTATGTTTGTGTAGGGAGCAATGCATTTTAGGCTAGTCACACTCACTACAATTCATATACCCTACTTTAGCAATCCTGCTGATGTCATTCACTGTGAAATAAACCTTTGGGGAACGAGTACTCCAGTAATTTCTGTGGCATGTCCTATAACTGTGTAGTGCTGTAGTGTAATAAACTAGTTAGATAAGAGTTCTAATCTCAGACATAATAGGTGTGTGCATCTGTGTGTGTGTGTGTGTGTGTGTGTGTGTGTGTGTGTGTGTGTGTGTGTGTGTCTGTGTTTGTCATTCGTATCCTGTGTGGAGGTGGTTGTGAGTATGTAACAACTGGACTCAATGTGGAGTGCATTTTACAAATTCCTTATATGGTGGCCCTAGTATACATCACAATGTCCACCATACAGGGATAACAGATGTAAAATAGCCGAGAGGCTGGGGTGCAAATCCATACCACATGTGACATCAAGGCCAGGCAAACAAAGTTAGCAACCCTTGTATTATCCAAAGAACACTCTCAACCCATGTCTCATACACACACACTTGCCTAGGCAACAGCCGATAAGTTGGTAGTACCCAGCATATTGCCCACTGATAGTAACCATGGTGTGATTGCAGTAGGCTACAGAGGGCATGGCACTCTGTCTATCAGTCCAATAGGCACGTACATCCTAACAGTGCACCTTCCCTGTGTTCCCCACTGGACACCTGCAACACTTGTGGTGCCATCAAATGTGACCCACAAAGGACATACCATGCCTGAAAAATATGCCCTGTATGGAGAGATGCCACTGACACCAGGGAATAATGGTATCATGCTATCATTGTAGGTGCAGGGTCAACCTGCTGTCCATTAACAGTTCCTGCCACATGAGACCAAGACTGGCATATCTGATGATAATCTGTGTACTCAACATGGCCAAACACCCCAGGTACAGTTCCACATGTCACTGTACATGCACGTGGGAGGTATGCACATTGCAGACACCGTCAATGTCATGGACAAGGAACACATACATAGCAAGCAATGCACAGCATTGGCCACATGCAAAGCTACCCAGGTGACTGGATAGTGAATACAATACCCACCTGTGTGGGCAAATCCAGACACTACACCCCTGAGCCACACTGCAGACCCTTGTCATGTGGCTGGATGCCAAGGTATACCCATCACCTAGCCTTGTATAGCTGTCTGGCACAGTTGACCACTACACACCCGTGAAGCAATGCACCCATACATGTCAGTACTGGCACCCTGTGTCTGTGTGTGTGCTGTATGATGCCTATGACCACATTCACACTCACTACAACCCCCATTGGCATACTGAAGCATGCTGTCTGATGTCAGACACCTCCACATACCTTTTCCCATATAACCTCCGTATGACCCCTGTGGTGCATGTGACACCTGCACATTACTGTGTTGTAGCAATATCACTAGTGATGAGTTGTATTCCTGGCCCTGTCAAGTGTGTCAATGTGTGTGTGTTCCTGTGAGAGTGTGGCTATGTTGATGCTGACACCTGTTCATGCGGACAGGCACGTGTACTACACCTACCGTATAGGTATCATATCACTGTTGCAGATGTCACTCACCATCTCATATACATTTTGGAGGGCTCCTCAACATGTAACCTATGTGGTGCATCCAATAACTGCATAGACATGTGATAGCACTACATAGTCATCAGGGGTTTGATACCCTGTACTAGTAGATGTGTGACACAAACATGCTTATGTTTTACTCTCCCACCCCTCCCTGACTTATCTTTGCCTCTCTCTGCCTCTCTCACTCCCTCTCTGGTGGATGTGAAGACTTACACCTGCTTTGCCTAGGCAGCAGCATGTGTATTTTAAGTAATGCTCATGATCAGCTGATGGTCTCTGCACAAATTACAGCCCTCCTCTAGCTGATTGCATGTGGAACAGCTGTGGTAACATTCCCATAGCCAATTGCGTGGAAACACACTCCAATATCTAGGAACATCATGTTGGTGTTGGGCCTTTTAAACTGTGAGCAGGTACTTGATCTGTTGTTTGGCAAACAGCATCACAGATGGATTGGAGATTTACCTCTAACAACATACACCGTGGAAACAGGCCAACATACAGGTGGGTGATGTGCCTGACCTGACTATAGACTGTAAGTTCTGCTATACTGCATTTGGAGTAATGTTGGTTTAACAGGGTGTGTGTGGATATGGCTGTCCTACATGTTTTAATTATTGTCATGTCAGTGCTATGTTTATGAGGAAACCCCCATCTATAAGCTCTTCTGCAGATTGGGCAGTATGTGGTGCCTTTTGTTTCATGTGTTATCCACAGAGCACCTATCTGTGAACTGCAGAAGGTAGTGTGAAGATTGCAGTCTGTAGATGGTGATAGCCGTGATAGTTACTGACTTCATATCCCTAACAGGACAAACCCTGTTACAACAGTAAATGTATGAGGTTATCACAGCAACATGTCAATATTGGCTCTGTGTTTGTATCTCCAGCCACAACTCTGTCAACCTTTGTACATATGTCATGCAGTAAGAGGTGCATATGTGCTGTACACCATATTAAGTGACATCATATCTGATAAGCCAGTGATATATCAGAATGCTACACATGTTATGTATAGTAGGGGTTATATGTGATGACATAACCTGGACATTCTGTGGTTGTGTGTACAGTACCGAGGTCTGTGTACTTATGGTGATTGTCGACAGTGTGTGTATTGTTAATACATACCTTGGCCTGTGTACAGATTGTGGTAGATTTCATTGTTCTTGGTCCTGTTCTATCTGATGTTACATGCTGGTCCACTGTATGCTACCCTATCGGCTTACATGTTTGTAGGGCCAAACACACACATGTCCCTTAATACAGACAGGCAATTGACCACACTGTGTAGTGGCCCAGTATATGTAGGGTTAATGTGGAGTGGCACATATGAGGATAGTATTGAACAGATAGTCCATATAATGTAATATGCTAGCTTACCATATGTGGCTGTGGCTGTGTTCACATTGGTTGTGGTTATCCACTTTCACAAAGGTGTCTGTTACTCTGTGCTGTGACATGCCTGTAGAGCCTGCTATATACGCAGGTACATGTGTATCCCCCCATAGGAAATGTAGGCCAGTGTTGAGCCAGTCTGCCTGTAGCCTGTATAGTGCTTTGTTACATGCCTAGTAGATTAGTGTATTTACCCAGTGAGATGTCATGTCCAGATACTTGCCAGATGTTCTGCTGCTGGGCCACCATAACAGTCATGTATGTCAGACAAAGCAGTGGGATGCTGTACAGATGTACGTCAATAAATAGTGGGTAGTATGTGGCTATGGCACCTCTGTACCAGCAGTTATTATGTGTCAGGACAGACAGGGGTATGAGAATGCATAACCTATGGGGGCAAATGTTTACCAGTGCTTTCGTGTTATTCCCATCTACATGGCTGTTAACATCCACATTGTCAAGCTTGGTCCACATGTCTTGCACTTAGGGGTTCTGTGTATACCTCTGGACTGTCCAGAGTGTGTCAGGCTGTCCACATGTATTGGCCATATCTCTGCTGTAGTCCACAGGAGCATTACTGTGCTAGCAGTGGTACTGTACTATTATGTCCTTAGGATGTCTGTCAGTAGCCAATGGGCACATGTTAAAAGCAGATGTGACCTCCTGCACACACCATGTCTGTGAAGACAATCCCTATTAAAGTAGCAATAGTCTGCAAATATACCTGCAATACATACCTGAAATCCCCTTGCACTACGTAGTTGGGACTATAGGGGCTGAGGTAGGGCTCCACTCCATGTTCAGGACATATGGTGAACATATATGTATATATAATTATCCAGATATCTATATAGATATATACACATATACATATTGACATACATAGATGGGTGTGTATATGTACATAGATATACATATAAACACTCAGATATATACATATACAGAGCAATATACGTCTACACATATACAGATAGAGATACATATGCACATATATGTATGGATGTCTACATATATATTGACAATAGTAGGTATATCAGAATAGATATGTATGCACATATAGTTATAGATCTCTACATATATACTAACATAACTAGGCATATCTGTACACGGGTTCCTATTAGCAGAGCGAAAGACCATAATCACGAATACGAAAAGAGCAATATGTACTGTGCGAAATACAGAAATGCTGAACGTCCAAAACAGAGAAAATTGAAATGTCAAAGTGCAATGGTTGGCCCATCTGCGGTATAGCTCCATAAGGTAAGTGTGCGATAGATAGGACTTTGAGGTTAGGATGTGGGTTAAGGTAAGTTAATAGATAGGTAATGTATGTAAGATTTAGTGTAGCTTTAGAAGTAGGGTTTATTTAGCTGTATGTATGTGTATTATTTATTTGTTTTGGGTGTATGTCTGTAGGGGAAGTGTGCAGTAGTTATGGACCTTAGGGTTAGGGGGGGGTTAAGGATAGTGCATAGATAGTTGTGTATGTGGGGTTTAGTGTAGTGATGGAAGTAGGGTTTTGTTAAATGTATGTATGTGTATTATTTATTTTTTTGGGTGTATGTCTGTAGGGGACTTGTGTGGTAGTTACGGACCTTAGGGTTAGGGAGGGGTTAAGAATAGTGCATAGTTGTGTATGTGGGGTTTAGTGTAGGACTAGAAGTAGGATTTTGGTGCTTTACTTTAGATTAGAAGTAGGGTTTGGTTACTGTATGTATGTAATTTATTTGTTTTGTTGGGTAGGTAGTATGCAGCGGGTGGCGGGGTTGGACGACTATGACAGTTCGTTATTTTATTTTTTGCTGTTTAGTGTGTGCGGGATTTTTGCTGTTCGCATTATAGGTGTCGACGCTTAGGTATTAGCTTAAAGGGTTTTTTGATTTGTTAATATAGACCCTCTCTACACATAGGATGTGCATACATATATAGCTATACATACATATATCTATATGTGGTAGTGGTGCTGCGGTAGCATTGTCGCCTCACAGCAAGACATTGTCCTGTTCAATTCTCAGCTAGAGCGTCTTCTGTGTGGAGGCATGCGTGAATGGGCGTACCTTTGTTGAAGGTTGTGCTCCAGGGCCGGCAACTCGGCATGTAAAAATCTACTACCAATCATTAGCGGACCGGAGTTCTGCTGTGGCGAACCCTAACCGGGAAAAGCCAAAAGACACAACAACAACAACATACATATATCTATATACACACACACACACACACATATATATATATATATATATATATATATATATATATATATATATACGTGTGTGTGTGTGTGTGTATATATAACATATATATATATATATATATATATATATATATATATATATATATATATATACATACATACGAACAGATGTACACATGGCCGTATATATGTTGCATTATACAGATGTGTATACAGACATGTATGGGTATACATATATATGTACATGTAGACATATATAGACTTTTTATATGTATATAACCATATTCCTGTCATGTGTAAACCTCACAGTTGTGTATACCCACCCTGATGTGTCTCACTGTATCTAT
Source organism: Protopterus annectens (assembly GCF_019279795.1). Lineage (NCBI taxonomy): Eukaryota > Metazoa > Chordata > Ceratodontiformes > Protopteridae > Protopterus > Protopterus annectens. The sequence continues at coordinate 369,176,024 of NC_056729.1, read as the reverse complement.
CTGCTATATGCACATTATGATAAAACAACATATGTGATACAACAGTCATATTAATAACAAGGATGACACAATTTAGGAAGTAAAGGCAATTGTTCAATACTACTCAATATGTGTATTGACAGCTATATTGGTAAGACAATTCTGTTGCTGGGAAGAACAAGGGCTGTCGGATAGAGAGTGGTTAAGGCAGTTTTGAGCAGCTTTTAGTGGGTTTGTGCAGGTTTGTGTGAAGCTAAGCGGTGCTAAGCTATGGGTAAACATAAGGGTGCTTACACAGTGTAGGCTTCACTTACCAGTGCGCAAATCAGCTCAGCTGTTATATTGCAGCAGTGTTGATACTTGCTAAGCATGGCTTAGCCCTGGTAACCAGGTCACACCACCCAGTCTGATAACATAGCAGGGTACTGACATCTGTAATATGTGTATGCAATGCCATGTACAGTTCATGCACCTATGTGCTGTCATTACACTAGCAAGGGGTGTGAGTGTCAGGTGTTTGACACAGATGTATATGAGGCCTGTACAGCACTGTTATCCATGTGAATGTGTTACATACAGGTGTATTAAGCCAGGATACATGCTGTCACACTGGCATGTAGTGTATCATGGCAGTACTACTATTGACAGTGCTTACCCAAGCAAGAGCAGAGTTCTAAATGTAGTACTGACAAAAGGCGCACCTGCAGGAAAAGCTGGACTCTGAGACCTCCTTGTTGTATCCTGTGAGCTGTGCCACAGTATATACCCCTTATTGGGTAATGATCTGACATGTGGAATGTAACTGTATACTACTGTCTGTACAGCACATGTTAGTGAGGGCTTCTGACATAGTTATGGCATATATATTGTTGTCAAATGTCTATCTGTCAACACACTCATCCTGCTGTATAGGTACTTGCCAAGCTGATTACTGTCAGTCCCTGTACGAATGTGCAGATGGCAGGTATCCATCTGGGATATCAACCTAAGCTTGAATGACACTGACATGTCTGCCCAGCTGTGTAAGAACTGGCACATATAGGAGATGTCACCCTGTACGTACCACATGCCACAGGTACCTCCACCTCACTACCACAGTCAACAGAACATGCTTGCGTACAAGTCTCAATCACAGACACTAACCATGTGTTGTAATGCATGCTGCATACATGTCAACTTGATCACCTCAGTGGCCATGTGTAGGAGGCACCTGGAGGATTGGCTGATGCATATCATTCTCACACTGAGGGTCACTACAGTAACATCTGTTGATAGATTGCCTGCTGCCACATGGCAGGTGGCAGGATACCACTGTACACACAACCCCTACACAACCCATCTCTCCTTGGACAATAGCTAGGTACACAGCTATGACCACCTGCACCCATGCATCCCTGTACTGACATATGTGTACATGTGCATGACTGAATATAGCAGTGTCTGTGTGTTAGCACACCTGTACTTGGGAATTCCATGTGGGCCTTCACAACTAATGCAACACCCATTGCCATAGTCAGTTGTGGCTGCTGCTTTATGGGACATTACATGTACCCTGTTAAGCTCCTCCCCATACTGGCTACATGAGCCTTGCAGTACCAGCACAACAGTGTGATACAAATGGGTTGATAAGCATGGGATACCCACTGTGTTCTGGCATGTGTGTGTAGCCGTGCATGTCTGTGTATCTGTAGGGTACAGAATTCTGAGGCCACATACTCCTATTACAATACCCTTTACCACACAATAGTACAGATAGTGTTGTTGCTGCCCATAGGTGAGGCATGACAATACAACACCCTACTACGCATGTGGCATGTGCATTAGATGCATATCCCTGTAGTACCACTGTTGGGGTATACTATGGGTTGTATTGCAGTCGCGTCCAATGTGTGATGGTGGGTATGGCAGAGTGTCATCATGGGTTTCAGGGAGTACAATCTCCACTGGGGGATGTGGGTGCTCTGTACACTGTCATTACACCAAGGTACACTCAGTGTATGTCCCATGCACCACGTTATGGTTACCACTGTCACCATCAACCATACAGGTTACTGATACCACAGTCTATGCCAGTTATCATGCGCTGTGTGCAGCCTACCTGTAACACATTGGACACACGGTCAAGTTACCAGTGATAGGCCCTGGTATCTCAGATGTGTGTCTGCCTGTTATGTGTCTGTTAATGTGTATATGAATGTATGTCACACTACATATTGTCCATATTCCCATACTCTGGAACAGGCTACCCATCTATGTCAAGCAAAGTTTTTCATTAGCACTCTTCAAGAAAAATCTTGATGAGGGGATGGGAAATAGGAAATACACCCCAGGGATCACTTCTGTGTCTCTGCTCAACAGTGGCACAGGAAAATAACTTTCATGGGTGCTGTAAGCCAGGGAACCTTGTTGGCTAGGCTTATGTAGGCCCTCTGGCCGATAGCCTAGTACTTACCTATGAACCTATGAACCTATATACACCCATTACATTCCCCATTAGCATACTGTACATGTCTGGGGATGTTCTGCATGTAACATGTAACCTGGGACACACCTCACCCTAAACGATGTGTGGTGTGTGCAATGTAAGCCACACACTTCTGTATCACTAAAAAGCTAGGTAAGGGTCTAGTCCCAGTGTTGCCAAGTAACAGTGTGCGTGTATTTGGAAGTATCTACATCAGGTTGCAGCGTATACATGCCTCAGAGGGTCATCTGTCCATGTGGCACAGGCAATAACCGTTTTAGTAACCTGTGACACATGTTCAACTGTACCCCAGATATGTCACAGCCATAGTGTCATCACAGTGCCATACCCCATTGTGGAATATGACTGCAGACCCTCCTCGTGCTGATACATGTACACCTACAACACAAATAGATAACATTATGGAGACCACAACCAACCAGTGTTACCAAGAGCTATAATACATCATTGCTGGATGACTATACTACCTGCCATATATGCATTACACTTTAATCCTTACAACATGTTACACTGCAGTACTCTGGTACACTGTAGTACAGTTACCATGTGCATCAGAACCATATTATCCTGCCCCTGCATTGATGGTATGGATGACAGGGATGTGGCACAGGTATCATCATATGGACAGGGCATCCTTGTGCTGACACATGTGCACCTACAACACAAATGGATAACATTATAGAAACCGCAACCAACCAGTGTTACTAACAGCTATAATGCATCATTGCTGGATGGCTACACTACCTGCCATATATGCATTACACTTTACTCCTTTCAACATGTTACACTGCAGTACTCTGGTACACTGTAGTAGAGTCACCATGTGCATCAGAACCATATTAGTCTGTCCCTGCATTGATGGTATGGATGGCATGGATGTGGCACAGGTATCATATGCACAGGGTGTGATGTTGGTTTGCCAGAGGCCGAGGGTGGGCCATACATTTAACACCATGTGTGGGTAAGGGGTGTAATGATGTGAACTGGGTATGGTGATGTGGTGTGGTTAGGTATGGGGTTGCCCTAGGTGTGTTTGTATAGTGTGTGGATATGCATGAACACAGTTCTGCCATGTGACTGCCCTGCACAAGTGTTTATGGACAGCTGCAGACGATACCTGGCAGGGTGTGCAGTTCACTGCCTCCATCTGCACACACATGGACTGTGCCTGCTAGATGTTCCATGGGCATGTCCAGGTACAGGCCCCGATGTGCTACTCTCAACTGCTGATGACAAATGTCCACTGCTACCATGCTCCTCCTGGGACTGGCCAGGACCACGTGCACATGGCCTGCTGTGCTGTGGAGTGGACAACACCCCACTGCACTGCCGGGGCTGGTACTGCCACTACGGGAGCCCCTTGGTGTCCTAGCACATCCATGTTGACTGCCAGATGTTGGTATTGCTGGCCTACATCCATGCAGCAATCACCTCACTCCCACCACACGTTCAAGCATGGACAGACCATGATCGATGAGGGCCATCATCTCACCTGACCGTCTATCCATTAACTCAGTTAATGAACAGATGGCACCTGCTAATTCATGGGCATTGTCACTTGCAGATGTGAGAGCAGCCCTCTGCAGCCTCAGGCCCTGTCTGCTGTAAAGTTCTATACGTGCCTGCACCTCCATGACAGCCTGAAACATGTACCTGCTGGTACCAAGTATGTTGCCTCTGCCAGAGGCATGATGTCCAGTGACCCTACCACGAGCACCCTGAGACATCTGCCTATGTGGTGCCCTGCCAGACATCTGGCTATGCCTGCTGCAACCAGACATGGTTACCACACTTCCCTGTACACATCCACCAAACACCAGCTGTCCCTCCACTATGGCCACTGGTGATGGGGTATGTATAGGCACTAAAACTGTGTGTAGGGGTGTGGTGGTTAAAAGGGGGATGTCAAATGATGGCGCTGTTTCAGCCCCTGACAACCCCACCTGTGCCTCAACAGTACAATCATCATCTTCAGTGTCAGTATGGACACCAACATCATATTGCATGCAGGGGGACCCTGGCCCACCTCTCCATCTGTGGGGGGAAAGCAATAAACACAGTGTAAAACCTGTACAGCATTGCCTAACAGTATAGACAAACATACACACACACACACACACACACACACACACACACACACACACACACACACACACACACACACACACACACACACACACACACACACACACACACACACACACACCACCATAATACCTACCTGTCCGTGACTTTACAGACAGTCCCACATATATTTCCATGTGTTCCCCATCCTACATCACCCTTGGTAACATACACACATTGATACCACTCATTAACATATCAGTCCTCTAAATGCCTAGACAAGTGAGCACAACACAAGAACTGTTACTACATTACCTGCCTGACCTGTGTGTAGCAGTGTTAGATGGCCTCACTGCTGCCATTCAGTGTTCACCCTGTGTATGTCCAGACATCATGAGCATGGCCCCTATATGTGTGGGCTACTATGTTCACTCCATATTATCAAACACTGGTGTGTCATGTGCATGTATTGCTCAGTACATGCCAGATATGCTGCTCAGTCAGCCTATCATGTGACAACTGTAATTTATGGATACACTTCCTGGTGTAGACTAGTACTTCCCCAATGCATCTGTAGTGCTGCATATGTGGGTTGTAGGTCACCCCTCTGATGAATGCGATATTAAGGATATACCTGGTGTCTACCTTCCCTCTCAATGCCTGTTCCATGCTACAGAACTTATTATACTATCAGCTGTCCTGTGATTACATACATGACAAGTATTCCTGGTGTGTAATGTGGCAGTCCATGTACATGCACTGCACAGTCCCAAAGGGAGGTACTGCTGTATGAACACCCAACAATCACACGTGCATACATGGCCACCCACACAAACACACACACACATGTACACATGCATCCTACATGCATCAACCTCCGTCTACTTCACCAGAGTGACCCTACAGACAAACTAGCTAACCACCAGGATGCACACACATACAGGTGAGGTTGCACAATGACAGTACACACAGTCCTTCTATTACCCATCTGTCAACTTGCAGAACATTTGGTACACAACAGCATGCAGTGCAGCTATAGTCAATCCATGCTAGTAACAGTATACTTGTGTGTGATGCATGTGCTGTGTCACTAGGTGATGCTCCTTCCCCTGGATACCACTGCACCCATGTACACAGTATTGCTGTGCACCTGTTCTACACCCTGCCATGTACTGTGCACCACACCTCACAGGTGTACAATCCATTGTGAAATGTGTAGTACTCTGTCAGTTACATCAGCTTTAATGCTCACAGCCCCAATGTTTTTCAACATCATGTACCTGGGATGATATGTGGACAGAAGTCATTTGTGAATGCCTGATGTCTGATTTACAGCTCTCAACAGCAGCGGACCATGTATGACCAATTCAATACTCTTACACTAACAACCATCAGAGCATACCATGGCTATGGGGGGTGTACACACCCTTCTTGATATGACACACCCATCTGTGATCTGCATTGGGACCAGCATGGGCCATCTGCAATTGCCAGTGTATGTTCAGTCTGCCCTACACATGTCCCCATAATCTGCATGATTGCAAGGTCTTCTCATGTGCACATCCCTTGGTGTTCACATACTGCCGTCACTATTGCTGTGGGGGTAGGGTTACATCTG
>NC_056729.1:369079878-369164878 GCF_019279795.1 Protopterus annectens | reverse complement strand
GTGTGTGTGTGTGTGTGTGTGTGTGTATCTGCATCTGCATATATATATGTCTGTGTTTATGTATCATAGGGATGTTGATTGCTTCCACATTGTACATTCCCTATGGGAGCCAGACTGTACTGCATGATATGTTACTGATACCAGCCTGACATCATACAGGCAGGATGGAGTACTGTTAACATTGTGTGCCCATGTCATTTCAAGTCCTGGTTATGGGATCTGCAACAGTTGGTAGTGTATTTCAGGGCAGACTTGTTTGGCTGTGGGGGGAATACCTATTCGTACAAGACGTTTGTTGCTTGGGGCCTCTTAACCCCATTCATGGTGCATGTGGACATATATGTTTTTGTTATGTTCTCATTTTTATCTATATACATCTGCTTACACAGACACACACATATATATATATATATATATATATATATATATATATATATATATATATATATACATATATAGATATGTTATATCTATTTCGATATTAATACACACACACACACACACACACACACACACACACACACACACACACACACACACACACACATCTACATGTTGAAATATATTCCCTGTACTGTTGAATGCCTGGGCTGGATGATATGTTTGTGAAAACCTCAGTGTTTTGTACAGCTGACATGGCTTAGTGGCCAATCACTTTGGCTGTGTCGTGCAGGGTCCTGTGTTTGAGCCTTGCAGAGGCTGTTTATTTTGTTGCTGGGCAGAACAGGGGCCATTAGATACAGAGTGATTAAGGCACTTTTGAGCAGTTGTAAGCAGGTTTTTGCAGGTTTGCATGGAGGTAATCACTGCTAACTTCCAGTTACACTTTCTTATTCTCAGTTACCTTTTCAATTGTTTAACCTGTGTAGGCATTGCTTACCCCAGCGCTAGCAGGCTTAAACCAGCTTACTGCTGCTTAAAAGTGCCTACTCCTGCTTACCCCTCTGCTAATTTATTTAAAAGAAAAGAACAAATGGTTGATAGGAAAGTGGTGAAAAAGGGGCACAAAAAGGGAAAGACAGTAGAGAAAATAGCTAGGGATGTGCAGGAAGGGTGCAGGGAAGGTCCATAGCTGCCCATTTCTTCTACAGCAACAGCTGTGCATATACACTGACTTTGGAGGTATATTTGGACACTCAAACCCCTGAGAGAGGGGCGAGGACAACAATAATATGTTGTGATGCCAATTAGACCAGTTTACATATGTCCAGTGGACATGTGTGCGAAATGGACAGCTATGTATGGGGCAAGATTTCTTTTTTGGAACAGATTAGACTTTTTTTTTTCAGGTGAGAGTGTGATGTTGGGAAGGGATAGAAGGTATATTTGGGGAGGTAGGCTGGGTAGGTTAACAGACAAGACAAACAAAATGCATACAGGGGCAGTATATGACACATGTGGGGGTAGACAGCTTGATGGGGAGGGGTGTTGGAAAATCGAAAGCCCATGAGCCCCCTAGTAGAAACAGTGGGACTGAGATCCCCACCCATGGGCAGTCATATATAGGCATTCCTACACATTCTATTTATGGTGCACAGTGTGGGTAACAGTGCTTAATACAACAATACTATTATGTGATTGCAAATGTATATTACCATATGATACCAGAGTATACACATACAGTCCAGCAGTTAGACTTTTATTGTCAGGCTATTACGCTTTTATTTACATGCAAACTATATGATACTCTTCCTGCCATATTCTCCAGTGTATGCAGTACTTGTCTTAAACAATACAGGTTTTATACAGGAAATTAATTTACTAATACTTTTAGATTAATTTCCTATGACAGTACATGCAAGAGTATTACTGCCCTGCCTCATGTTGCAACCTCTCCAGGTGACTTCTGTGAGCCTCCTGGTTCATGGCCCGCTCACCTGCAGCTGTGGAGGACATAAGAGAAATATTTAGCCGTACCTATCCATGATATACATGAGTTGACAATTATTACACACATAGTGGAGTGATACACACAGCTGGGACAGCCCCTGCCATTCTAGCCGTTTGGATCCACTGTTCCAAGAGGTCCCCCTTATGCCGCTTCAGGTCGGCATAGTGATGCCTGACCTGCTCCCCAGTTTGGGGCATGCCGGTGGCACTGGTGAGATCACGGGCGAGACTGTCCCAGGTTTCGGCCTTGTATTAGGAACCCTGGTACTGGCCCTGCAGAAGTCTTTGCTCATGGTCTTTGACAAGGAGTCCTGCCATGACTCTGGACTCCTGGATGCACCAGCACTGCTCCCGAAAGTGCACACCTTCTCCCCTTTTTCCCATAGTACCTGCAAGGGGAAGCTACAACTAGTTATGAGATGTATTCCTGCCTGTTGGGTTTAAGTAGGGCCAGTTTCCCACACTTTTCTGAGACTGGCCAGTTTTGAAAAGGCTAGGCTATGGGCAAACCTGCTTACCTAAGGTTGGCACTGTTTAAAAGGATGTAACACTGGGCACATTGAGTTAGCTGGCCCACACATTGCTTATACCTCCTAAGCTGGCCTGTGCAATGTTTAGCATTGCTTACATTAGACTTTGCATTATATTTTCTTTTTCACGTTGATTTCTTATTCATTACATCTTACATATATGCCTGGTATCCATGATTCATGTGCACATACACTGTATGGTGTCCTTGTGTTTTATTGAGGACTTCAACACTTTATTACAATTACACCTCACATCTGGGCTTAATGCTGTACTTCAGTTCACATTTCCAGGGGTTGGGAGGATGGCTTAATGACTAAGGTGTTTGCCTTGCAAGCACAAGGTGCAAGGTTTGAGTCTCACAAGAGATAATTGGCTAGTCTTAAAATGGCTCGCAAGGGCAGTTAGCTTAGTACTAACCTATGAACATATTTATGTTATGTAATGGGTTATAGAACATATGACTGTATACTGATTCCTTTCACAAATTCAGTTTGATTTTACTATAGTGAGGACTTGTTTGGTGATACCTCATTCTTTTGTACTGCTGTGATGGCTTGGTGGTTAACTACTGTGACTATAGTGTATAGGGTCCTGGGTTCAAGACCTACAAGGATGTTTATTTTGTTGCTGAGCAGAACAAGGGCCATTGGATACATAGTGATTAAGGCACTTTTGAGCAGTTGTAAGCAGATTTGTGTGGGTTTGCGTGAGGGTAAGCAATGCAAACCTCCAGTTAAATATGCTTACAGAGAGTTAGCTTCAGAATTGCTTAACCTGTGTGCGCATTGCTTATCCCTGTGCAAATGGGCTTAAACCCACTTACTAGTGCTTAAATATACTTACTACTGCTTATCTGTGTTTACACTTGCTTACTAGTGCTTACTCCCACTTACAATTGCACTGATTTAGACAGTAATATCTAATGGTATTTGGGAAGGTGGGGGATTTGGAAGCTGTATGGAGTTGTCATTCATTACACATTTTACCTTCCATTGTATCCATTATTCCTGTGTACATATACTGTATGGGCACATGTGCTTATCTGGGGACTTTGCAACATTATGACACTGAGACCTCACATGTGCATTTAATGCAGTACTCCAGTTCACAAATATATGTTATTTAGTGAGTTAGGAGACTAAAATATTGGTTATAATGTGATTTGCCATGGAAAATGGAATGTACTGTAGTGGGACTCGAACCAGCAATAACTGCTCATAAGGCAAATGGTCTACCCACTACACTATTGCTATACTGCTTCTTTTGCATTTATCTTCTTTGTTATCCTCTTCAGCCATTTAAGCTGCATTAACCATAGCTAAGTGATGGGCACACCTGCGCATCTATGGTTAGCTTTAATCAGATTCTTAAAAAAAAAAAAAGAAGAGGTTTGTTTATTTTATTTGTATTTAGTATTGCTGTTGTACAAGTGGGGGAATATTGCTGGGGATATGCGGACACCTATGAGCAGTCTCACTCATTCCTTTGGCCTTTCTGCAGTTCTTCATTGCGGGGGCATGTGTATTCTGAGAACTCTGCTCTCAGACAAGCCCCCTGCACTCTTACATGCTCCATGTAAGATTAAGAGCTCAGGCAGAGGGCCTTCATTAATATGCATGGCGCGCTGCCGTCCTGCTCCTAAATGGCAGCTTTCATGCAGGACTAAGCTAGTCCTGCACGGAAGAATAGTAAATCCAGGGGCATGTCTCTGACTTTCACCCCTTATGGTAAACTGACTTCCAGAGTCCCTTCCTCTTTCATTGCTATTGTCTGTTGTGTAACCTATTTAAGTACTTTCCCACTTATTGTTTTTTTATATATTCATAATACTAAGTGCCCACTCGAGAAACTAGTATTACACTTGAGTAAATCTCCTTTACAACCTTGTGTCTCCTGTTCATTTTCTCCAGAGCTCTGGCCTGCTTGGCACCCTCATCACATGCTGAGGGGGTCAGGATTTAATCCTGCTCCATCCTTGCCAGACAAGAGATTTATTTTATTGCTTTGCACTTAGTTAACTGTTTAGAGTGCTACTGTTTTATTTTTGCTTTATTTGTTGATTTTGCGTTTAAATCTTTCTTAAGGTCTATAATATTGAACCTCCCTTGCAAGGTAGTTTTGCTATAACATTATACTCACAAGCAATCCCTTTTGGTATTTTTGCATCAAGAGGTTAGCAGTGCCCTGTACAGACACCCAAAAAGTAAATTTTACCTTTAACCTCCCCCCTTAGAAATGAAACTCATAACTTAATGTGGCTGAAACAAAGCTATTGCATGGAGACAAGGTTAGATCAATTAGTTTCCACATTAAATAGCACTACTGTCAAATCACACTCTAACCTAGACTAGTGCCAAACACCATGGACCACCCAAGGTGACTTCTGTATAAACCAATTCAAAATCTACATTATCCTACCCAAATACAGGTCTGAACAACATGAATATGCAATTTATTTCCAAATGTCTCCATTGCCACCATGGTAGATATGGGCATCCTGATACAATGTAGCAATAGTCTCATGTTCACAGATAAGCATTTAATCTTTAAAGAAACAAACATAGTATGCAAGAGATGCACATACACAATTTCACTGGTTGCAAACAAAGTTGTCAAACACACACACACTACATACTACATCCACCACACATAGTGTTCTCCACAGACACATTTTGACCAACTTATGCTGATACACTAAAAAGCAATCTTCCTAAACCTCAAATAACTCCTAGGCCTACAAACAGCAATGCCTATCTTCAGCAATCACCAAAGCACTCACTGAATGCAACACCAAACACCACACATTTGTGTACACTCGGTGGAGCCCCAAGAGCAAACACATTACCCAGGAAACTTGTCATAGTGCCATTGTATGACACACAGATATCCCACTCACTAGACTGACCAAGAAGAAGATAATGGTTAGTTGCTTATCTGGAGCCAGGATTCACCAGTTTATTAACATACTCAGGACACTGCTGGTACCAGTATGATTCTATCATATTCTATGTGGGCGTCAATGATCTGAGATGTGTGTCCCCAAACTATATGAAGAGAGGCATTGTTGATCTCTTTGAGTATGTCTCTCAGGCTGGTATACGCCTTGCACTGAGCATCATTCTAACTTCACCAAGGATGATGACACAATATGAACAAAAGATGACTGACTTCAATAATTGGGATAGTTTCTCTTTCCAGGGAGTACTTTCTGTGTGGGAGGACAAGGTTAACAAACCATATTGCTTTCCAAAGAAGGGCATGCACCTGTCACCCCCAGCTTCCTAATATTGGCTAAAACCTTATCTGTTCCCTTAGTGCATTTTTAGGCAGTACCAAATTTACAAACCTACCAACATAGCAAATAAAACCCAAAGAAACCTAAAGGTGTTACTGCTCAATGCTGCAGTGTTAGAAGCCTAAACAAGAAGCTCCATACCCTATATGCTCTCCTTAATCTGGAGAATATACACATCTGTGCCATTACTAAGACATGGTTTAAAATTCACAGAAAGTACTCCAACAGTACAAGGCTTCAGTGTCTTCCACACAGTTAGAGCATCATTTGTACAGCAGACAGGGACAAAATGTGGAGGATTCTCACTCTATATTAGCAACAAGCATAATTCCAGGTTGGTTAAACAGGACAATGCCCTGGATTTATCCATGAGAAAATCACTATAGACAAAGATCCCATACCATATTCTAGAAAGCTATAAGTCACCCTCTATGTCCCTAGAATCCCCCAGCTCATATCTAGACCTACTGGAGACACTCATTGTTAAACCAAATACTTTATTCATAAGAGACAGAAACCACCCCTTTATATGTACCACACCGGTGTCAGATACGGAAAAAATACTAACAGCAATACAAACCTTTGAGAAAATTGCTAATTACAAACTAAATTTTAAAAAAACCAAAATATTCCCTCTAAAGACACCTACACCTTTTTCAATGCTACCATTGATCGGACGAATAAGGACAGAAGAAAGAATAAAATATTTGCGGATTGACTTTTCAACTGAAAATAGAGAATTTTTTATCAACAATATTAAGGCAACTGGAGACCGAATAACAATGGATTTGAAAAGATGGAGTAAGTTGAAGCTACCGATGATGGCAAGAGCAGCGATAATAAAAATGAACGTTCTCCCCAAAATGCTATATATTTTTAGAGCAGCACAACTTAAAATCACGAAATCCTTTTTCAAGCAATTTCAGATAGGACTGGGGAAATTTCTGTGGGAACCCAGAAAACGAGAATATCCTATGAAAAACTGATGGCTCCTAAAACGAGGGGGCGGTTGGATTTACCAGATTTTGAGATGTATTATACAGTGATTCAGGCCAATAGGATTTTAAGGGTGTCTTACTTGGATAGTGAAAATAGAAAATGGATACCCAAATGGGTACTGCTAAATTATAAACATATAAAAGGGAAGAGAATTAATGTTAAAGCTGTACCATTTTTGAATATAAAAACATTGAGTAAATATGAGTTAATGGAACACATCAAGGTATGTGCAGTGGCGACTCAAACTCTGTTTGCCTCCTTGAACCTTTTAAAATATATGATGATGTTTCAACCGTTTGATGGAAATCCTAATATAACTATTGGTAATCAACTGATAGACTTAAAGAAATATCCATTTATTAAGGAATTAACTGTAAGGGATTTATACCCCTTCCTAGGAGTAGCGGTACATGATATCTTAAAAGAGATGAATCTTCCCATCTCTTATTTAATTATAATGAGGCAGTTAAAAGATTTGGCCATAAATTATTTTACCAGTTCTGAAATAAAAAAAGAGGAACTAGTTATTTCAGGTCATTTGTGGGAAGCATTGCAACAAGATAGAAAATATATATCCTCAGCGTATAAAATGGCAAAAGAGAGAAAATATAATAATCATATTCTGTTATCCAAATACTGGAGAGAGAAATTGCCATCCCTAGACGACAGTAAAATAGTAGAGGCGTTTAACTTAACATTAAAATCCGTATCACTTCAAAAACTGGTCTTTACTCAATTGATGATATTTAACAATGCATATTATACCCATCTTACACTTCATAAATTTGATTCAAAAAGTCACCTAAATGTCCACAGTGTGTAGATCAGACAGCAGACCTGTTACACATGTTCTGGAGTTGCAAGTGCATTTATAAATTATGGAATTCTTTAAAGTTACAACTACAAAAATGGGTTACCAAAACTCAACACTCTCCTGGGAATTTCTGATTTTACATATTCCAATCGGAGAATTTGGACAAAACAAAAAGATTGTAATTATGAATATTAGTTTACTAATGAAATTATATATAGCCACAAATTGGTTGAACCCAGCACAGGTGTCGTGGCAAAATTTCAGGCTGTTAGCGATTAAGCATATATTAGTGCACAAATTGTTAATTAGAAATAATAAGAAAAGTATAAACAGCATAAAAATTTGGGAACAAATCTTTAATATTATTTTGGCGTAGTGGTTCCTATCCACTTTCCGTCAGGACATTCTGTACGTGTACCAACACATTCTTGGATTAGATAGAAAATGTAGAAATAATACAAATTATTGGCTTGAGTTGGTTTATAATTGTCTATTGTAGATGCTTTTATGTTTAATTTTTTGTGATTTTAATTTCCTGTACTTGGTTAAAATGATATTTATTCTTAATGTATTATAGGGAAATTCAAAATGGAACTAAAACATTGGAAGCAATATTGTACATAATGTAAATAGTGTGTGAAATGTATAATGGTTTGGCAAAACAATAAAAATGATTATTGAAAGAAACCACCCCTTTATAGATTGGGAAACAAACGTTGTCTCATATTCAAAGGTGGAATGATTCCTGAACTTTATTAACTTTATTTGGTAAAAACTCTGTAGCCATGAACGACCACATAGGCAGCAATCTACTTAACACCAAATGCATGATAAGACACCTTGGGACCCAGGTGGACAGCAGTCTCTCCTATGATAGTCATATCGCCACAGCAGTCAGGAAGTCCTTCTACGTGACACACCTCATCATAAAAGGGTTCTCATCCAGGAAAAAAGAGGTCATCGTTCCCCTCTACTCATCACTCATTAGACCCATTATAGAGTACAACCCTCCTTTTGGAATGTACCTCACAAGACATCTGCAGCAGCTGGAAAGGCCACAGAAGCATCTCACAAAGAGGATTCCTGGCCTCAAACAAATGCCCTACACTGACCGCCTCAAAACTCCAGCTTTACTCTGTAGCATATTGCCTACTCCGAGGTGATCTCTGCCTAACATATAAAGCTATGTCAAACCCAGAGCTGTTGGACATGCTACACCTAAAGAAATCCCAATCCCTCCGAGCTACATGCTCTAGGGACCTAAACCCTGTCACCACAATAAACAGGGCATGCTGGAGGGATAGATTCCTATCCAAGAGACTTCCTATACACTGGAACAAGCTACCCATCTATATCAATCAAAGTTCTTCATTAGCACTCTTCAAAAAAAAATCTTTATAAGTGGATGGGAAATAGGAAATACACCCCAGGGATCACTTCTGTGTCTCTGTTGGACAGTGGCACAGGAAAATACCTTTCTTGAGTGGTGTAAGCTATGGTACCTTGCTGGCTAGGCTTACATAGGCCCTCGGGCCACTAGCCTAATACCTACCTATGAACCTATGAACACAAATACCCTTGACCAGATATTACACATACTAACCAGAGGTTCACACGTACTGGGTCTAGTACTAACCAATACGGCAGAGTGCTGCCCCCCCCCCACACTCATGTCATGTCCTGACTGGTGAGGGCAGACCACAAAGCAGTCTCTTTCTAAACAAAAAATCAGTTCAGTAGACTTAGCAAATCCTGTAACAGTCAGGAACTATTTAAAAGCAAACTACACCCTATAAAGCTATAGCTGTCAAAATGTAATCCCCTTTCCAACTCCAAGTTCACAGCAACTTATGTGGAATTTTTCACGGAGACCCTGTACAACAATGTAAAGAGCTGTACAGAGGCTGGTGTACCTTCTGGAAGAAAGCCCAAAACAAACTCTAAAAGCAAACCACACTGGTGGAATACTAACCTTAATGGGTATATAACAAAAGGAAAAAAGTTATGGCTAAAATCAGGAACAGCAACTCCCATAATGGCAGCAGCTCTCTAATTAAACTAATCAGGAAACTAAGAGGACTAAATAAGTCCAACAAGGTAAATTATGAGGTCGAGATAGCTTCATAGGCTAAAGACAGCTGTAAGGCCTTCTACAGCTATATCCAAAACCTCAAAGGCAGCACACATGAGCATGTCGAACTAGTGGCCAGTAGTGCCACCTTCACTGAACAGAATGACATATGAATTTGCTAGCTCAAAAATTGAGTTCAAACATTACCCCCACTCCACCTTCCTCCCCCCATGAAATACCTACTAGCATAACCCCCTCAACTATTAACAGACAGCAGGTCTTTGTGGCGCTTGCTAAGGTCAAAAATGCATCCCAGGATGCCTCTTAAATAGCTTGAAACATGAGCAATGATGACCGCTTGAGTCACTTTTCAAATATTGCTTCAAAACAGACTGCAATGGTTATAGCTCATCACAAGGGTAGATCATCAACCAACCACAGAAATTACAGACCTATTAGTCTAACTAGCCTAATATGTAAAGCCATGAAATGAATTATCATGGAAACAATCAATAAAGATCTAGGCAACCTTCAGACACTAGACCCAAGCCAATCTCGCTTTGTCAAGGGAAGGTTATTCCTACTAAACCTGAAGTACCTTTCTGAGGAAGTCACCAAGGCAATGGATGAAGGGAAAATGGTGCATATCACCTACCTGGACCTGGCTAAGATATTCAATGTAATACCCCATTTGTGTATATTTGACCAACTCAATAAACTGGGCATAAATGCCTACATAATTCAATGGATTGCCAGCTAGCTTATAGACAGGAACCAGGAAGTCAAGATTGATGATACCATCTCCACTAAGGGACTGGTCACCAGCAGAGTAGCTCAGGGCTCCATGCTGGGACTACCTCTATTTGGCATCTATTTCTTGGAGGTAAAGGCTACTATCAAGGGCCTTTGGCTGACCAAGTTCATAGATGACTATAAATTTGAAGCAAGCTACCATAGATTCCCCCCATGACACAGACATCTTACAAGAGGATCTAACACAGACAAATGACTGGTGTCAGTCACTAATTCAAATTGAATGCCAAGAAATGCATTACAGTGTTATTTGGGAAAACTGCCTCCCAGGTTAATTACTCCATCGATAAGGTACTCTTTAAAGTTGACCTGCTAGTCAGTTATCTGGAAACATATGTCTTCAGTAATATGGCCTTTGACCAAAGTGTGGCAAAGGTAGTAAGATAATCATTCTATGTCACCCTACTTACAAGCACAGCATTCAGGACCAAGGAAGTCATAGTGCCACTTTATATGGTCATTATGAGACCCATTGAGTATAATGCCTTCTTTGATATATCTGGCCAGACATATGCAACAGTTGGAGCACCCACAAATGTTCCCTACCAGGTGAATCTAGGGTATAAACACAATTTCCTATACAGATTGCCTTAAAGCCAGTATAAACACAATTTCCTATACATATTGCCTTAAAGCCCTATCTCTATACTCAGTATCCTACAGACTACTGAGAGATGATCTATGCCTGACATACAACATGAAGAGTATGAGAACCACTAGATCCAATGCTTTAACTTGTGCTTGTGACATAAATAAATCATGTTGTTGAGACATATATGTGTCTCACAGGATCCCCATGATCTGGAACAGGCTTCTCATTCATGTGAACTAGTCCATCTTTAAACCTATTTGAACATAACCTTGACCAATGGATAGGAAATTTGAGATTCACCCCAAATCTGGCCCCCATGTCTCTGATAGACAGAGGCAGATAGCAATACTCAAATGAGCATGCCCAACATTTAACACTAGAAATTTCTAACTGACATTCCCCATCCTGATAAACACTCATGATACATAGGGATACAATTGGGTTGAGATACACTGCTTGGCTTATAAAGGCCGTGGTAGTTGTTAGCTTAGTATACATCTATGATACTGTGATCCTGTGTGTAACAAATTTGCTAACCACCTGGGAGAGCCCACTGGACACAATTGTTCCCTTTTAGCTGCAAACCAGAACTACTGTCTGGTGAAGTGACTCTGTCAGAGGCACAAAAAGACAAATAAATGATAAAGGAAACAAAACCTATGCTGCAGGAAGAAACTCTTTTATAGTCATAACCTTACAAATGTGCATTATGTGCCAGACAATCTGCTGTATCTCAAAAAACACAGTGCATTTCATATCTGTATGCTTGCAAACAACAAGCTAAGCTAAACATGCATTCATAGTTAAACAACTAACATATTACCACTGAATTTGTGCCACTGCATTCCTGAGTCTTTGTGGTAAGGCACATGAAGAGGGTGAGTAGCAGGCACACACTTCGTTGTTGGCAATGAATGGGGAATAATGTCTGTCTTGCACAACATATAATGTTGGGCATAAATAGGACTTTTTCAACACATGCCACTGTATGTCAACAACAGTACAACATATAAGGCCAAACTAGCACTGATGTCAGCATGAAGTGTGGCCCACTAGTATTTTGCCTGATGTCTGCAAAGTGCTGTGCCTGTATGCAATCAGCATTTCAGTAACATAATAGCTATAGTTGAAGACTTTGGTGCAACACTTGCCCTGCAGTACACTCTCACTCTCATCAATTTTTATAAGGCAACAGTCAATGCCATGAGGAATGTTTTCCCTGATGCCCATCCACATTTATTGCTTATACCATCTGCACAGATCCTATGGTGCTGCATACATCTGGATCTGTGGGTGTGGTATGCAGGTGTCCTACCCTTACAGCTGGAGATGAAAGAGCTGTTGGTCTTGTCCTTCCTGCCTCCTCAGGATATCCCTGATGCACAGGGTCTATATCACTTCAGAGAAAAACCTTTCAGTCAAACAACTCTTTGTCGAATGCTAATTGTCAAAAAGTTGATCCATTGAATGGCTGTTTTAGCTAGTGGAAAAAAATGTTTGGCCAGTCTAATAGAAGTCAAAAATTTCATAAGATTTAAAACACAACAATGTGGGGGGCTTCCCCCCACACCTCCCCAACTAAATATATCAACTCCTAGATTGCACTACAGTGGATAAAAGGGCAAATCCTAGATGATGGGCAAGTGTTTTTTTCTCCTAAGAAATAATTTGCTAAAACTTCTGTTCAATGGATCGAGCTTTCGACAATTAGCATTCAACAAAGAAGTATTAGACTAATAGATTTTTCTTTGACATGAAGTAGACCCGATGCATATAATGCTTTACAAAAACATTGCTCATACAGAATGGCTTAATGACACCTATCCATGGCCATCCCTGGATCTAAGATACATAGTTGTTACAAAAACAAAGAATTCCTCTACCATTTCTACCATCCTTTTCATCTGAGCAGTAACGTAGTAATGCATGTCTCCCACTCAACCCAAACAGTGTAGTTGCATGAGTGTATTAGGGTCTGCATTACCTGTATGAACATCTGCAAACAATCATCTATGAGCAATGCCATGTGTTAGTAGCACAACAGGTAGCATATATGCCTTGGTGCGGAAGGCTGTGGGTTCTACTCTCACATCACATGGATGGATTGATGATACTACAGGGCACTTTAAGAGGGTGGGGGGATGTACTCCTGAAGTGTGTCCTCTTTTGGATGAGATGACTAGAACTATGAGCTCGCTGCTGGTTTGCCATCCATTGCCTATTAACCTATAAGCACAAACTAGACAGTTAGATGGGAGACCATAAATTCACCCCTGGAGTGGCACCTCTGTCCCTCATGGACAGGGGCAGTCGGTGCTGATTATAGACTTGCCCTGTAAATAAAGACCCTCTAACCATGGTCAATTAGTGAACACAGGTATAACATGAACCTATGTGGACAAGCTGATGGAGACCATACTGTGGGATATGCCACTTACATCAAAGTGTTGCAGGTAAATGCAGTGCAATGATGATCTCCATGCTTTGCAACCACAGTGGTTAATGTACGCTGTGTAGTATTTCCTCAATGACACCATCTGTGCTTCTGATGCCTACACTGCTCACAACATCTATACACAGGTTGTCCCTATGCATGTGTCCAGTGTATAACTAGTTTCCACCACATATTATGTGATCCTTGTACAATTGCCACCAGTGCAATATGCTTTGTCACTGCCATCCTTGTACCCTCACTCAGTTTCTATTTCTTGCCAGCCCACCACTTTCACTTGTCTTCCTGCCATGTGTTTTCTGCATGACAGCGTGGCCTACACTTGTTCATGGATGCTCACGTTCATCTCTGGCTTACAAGCTATGCATCTGTATTGGGATTTGCACCATGTTTGCAACTACTGAGCTGTTTATATCATGGCTTTCCATGTGCCATCTGTACCACATACTTACTCTAATGTTACCACCCATTCCTGTTTTCAGAGGACAGTCCATATTCGGGCAAATGTGTCCTCTGAAAACATTAAAAATGGCAAGCGGTCTGATGATTTAGGAGAAACAGATATTTTCTAAATTTCTCTAAACATTGCAGAATACCATGCTAATTAATATGAAACACCTTAACATGGTGCTATAGTAGTGAGTTTTTAGTTTAGTAATAACATCAAAGTAATCATTTTCATTGGTTGAGAACTTAGTCTGTCCTGCAAAATCTTGTATTTGATTAAGACATTTCTTAGTCTGGACATCTGAAAAGATAGCAGTCCTAGCTTGCTGCTATGTATATCTGCTCCACTATTTGATGGATTTCACCTGTGGTTGCATGGATTCTTGTGTGCATTATCCTGTAAAAACTTGTTACATGTATGAGATGTTTGGTGTGTTCATTTATACGTGCCTCACTGCCATGGATGTATACAATTACTGGCAAATGATGGAATGACCATGGTTACCTTTCCATGAGATGACATAGATAATTTGTGTGCTGTGCATTTTGGACTGTGGACTATACGTGGCTTACCTGCTTATTTGGCCTACTTCAATATGTTTTACTCCTTGGCACTTGTGGACCATGTGTGGATCCCTTGCCTATTTGGAATATTTGGATTTGCCATGTATCATTACCCCTTCTCTTCGTCATTGTGTGTACAGGTAGATGGACATTTGAATAGGTATTTGTTTCTGTATGGCTGCATGGAATAATGGAGTGTGTTCCCAAATATTGTGCATGTTGTTGCTTCATAGCCATTAGCTTTTCTATGCATACAGACTCTTTTCTACATTACCCCCGCATTACAGATCCTTTTTATTTGAAATATGACTGAGTTTCACCACAGGATGTGGATTATTTGACCTCCTGAATATTCAGCACTTGGATGACACTATATACTATGCTTTCTAACAGTGGTAACAGGAACTGTGCTATTGGACTTCCTTCTTGTATAGAGCTGTACTTTCTTCAGTTTTCCTATTATGACCTTGGAAATTTGTCTGCAAATTATTATTTTTGGTAATGAAAGAAATGCATATCATCTGTTACATGCTTATATATGTGTCCAATTATGTCACGTGGAATGCTGTCTGTTCTGCTTTATCAAGGAGAGTTAATTTTATGTAGCTACACAGCTGTAGACATTTTTTTAGGTTACACAATTTTATAGTCATTGTCACTCAGTGTGTTTGTTTGTATATGCTGGACTTATACTTTTATAGAAATGACCTTTGCACAGGTCCTGTAGCATGTTCACCTTGCTACGTGCTAGTTGTAGAAATGACCTTTGCACAGTCCTGTAGCATGTTCTCCTTGCTAAATGCTAGTTGCACATTTGGCAATGTTCTGCATGTGTCTGTGGCCAGGCTGCTGCCTGTTATTTCCAGCTGTATGGTTGCTATATTCAGTGAGTTTCGTACATCTCACATTTGTTACTGATGAAATGTGTCTTTACTTGTTTACTGTGTGCATCACTTGAGTGATCAAGTTAGCATGCAGATTCTATATTACTGCTGGGCATACATGCGTGCACTGTATGATTTGTTTATTTATTTATGTGTGTTTTTATTTATTTTTTGGTGTAATTTCCAACTGCCAGCATGCCATAACATCACCTTCCACATGGCCATCCCATCTTTTTCCATACTGCTTTATACTGCTTATCCTTATAATTTGCTAATGTTAGCATTGTCTGTATGTCAAGTTATTTTGTGATGTATGAGCCATTTAATACATAATTCAACACCTTTGATGTATCATTTGACACATGCTTCTTGGGTCCAGTTGCTATACTTTATAAATGTGGATTTTACTGGATCGTATGTCTTCATGTTGTTATATTTTGTACATGATATGATTATTTCTGACCGTGGCCTTGCTATTGTTCCTTTCATAATTTACTAATGTGGATACACTTTCTTGTATAAAAGGGTAGGGGGATGTTTTTGACTATGACATGAGTGATTCTCACATCTCCCTTTTTGTGCTTAGTTAATTTGAGTTAATTTGGCATTTTGCAATTTGACTTCAAATTATGTTCATCTTTATGTGATTATCTTTCTGTGTGTATTGGTAGACATGTTAAAGAAAGACATTATTGGCATATATAATATTGACTGAAATAAAATGATCATTAAGCAAAGAACAATTTTATATCTTTGATATAAAATGCAGAGATCATCTTTTGTGGATAACCAGGAGTATCAGTTTCCCAACTAATATATTTAATCTCTGGTTTATTGCAATCTCCATGCAATTATCATGATACTAAAACACTCACACTTTTCATTTTTTGCTCATTCTTTCAAACTTTGTTAACCTTGAGACAGAACTATTATTTTTTAGCAGATTTAAATATCATTAAGGATGAACTTGTAGCCTTTTACATTGGAAGATATAAAGGTAAATGTGTGTAATTTGCGATCAGCAATGAATCTGAATAAAAATGAGAATGACTCACCAGTAAAAGTAAATGAGAAAATAATTCACATAAAATGCTTTTAGTTGCTCTGTAATTATATCATTTGTTTTCTTCAATAACCAACAACAAAAAAAAAAACAATCAATTTTGTAGAAAAGATTTCCAAGGCAAGAAGCTCCTTTTAGTAGAATTTCATCACTAAGCATAGTTGGTAATCAGATCTATTTTGGGGGGGGGGTAGTGCATCTGCTGGCTGAAGTTTGATTATATCACTTACAGACATTGCTTCAAGTATGCACCTGAACAATTACAATCTAGATGCTGGCAATACAAGACTGGTAAGGGCATGCCTTAACTGGCTGGATCCAATTATTCTCAGATACTTCTTTTCTCACTAAAAGAGTTTTTATCATCAACATTCTTATGACTGTCTTTAGAAGTAACATTGTTGGGCAGTTATTACCCTGTTTCTAATCATTCCTTGACTGAATTCTCACCTGATGGCCAATTTGCTTGGTACATCCCTATCAGTCTTTATTTAGATCTAGTTTTCAGATTTTTGCCTCATATTTTTGTTCTGTGGTTTTCTGGATTTTGAATTCACTAAATAATGACAGACATTGAATTTCAGACTTCATATTCTTCAGAAAGTACATGGTAACACAAAACATTTTATTCTAGCAATTTTCTAAGTTTTGTAAGATCAATATTTGAAATGTATCGCTATTTTTGAGGCTGTAGTCCCCCATTATTGACTTTGTCCATTTTTTTGTGCTAAGAGATTGAGAGCTATGGTGAGAACTGAATTCACTGAATATGTCTGGGGACTGTATTCCCCTATTATTGGCTTTGTTCCAGTGTTTTATGGTAAGAAGTTGACAGCTATGGTGAGAACTGAATTCACTGAATATGTTTGGAGGATGTATGCACCTATTATTGGCTTTGTCCAGGTGTTTTGTGCTAAGAGAGTGAGAGCTATGAATTTACTAAATGATAGCCATTTAAGTTTCAGTATTCCTATCTTTCAAAAATCAGCTGATTTGGCATAGTCGTCTGTTGCTCTGACTGTAGTACACAGGGTTCTGGGTCTAAGACTTGGCAGATAAATGCATGGTGGTAAGACAGCATTTTATTCTAGCAACTTTCCAAGATTATACAAGCATTGTTTAAAATGTGTCCCTGGTTTTTGGGCTTTTGTCCCCTCCCAATAAATTTTGGCTTTTTCCAGATTTCTTGTGCTCATGTGCTGGAAAGTTGAGCGATACAGTTGAGTGTCGAGTGGATTTTATAAGGAGCTAAGACCTTCAGGGGAAGAGAAGTTTAGTGCTGCTTATGCTGAGTCTGCTTGCATTGTCAATAGTACAGCAGGTAGAGTCCTTGCTTTTGATGCAGAAGCCTGTGGGTTCTACTCCCACAGTATGTAGATGCATTGCTGAAATTGTACTTTTAAAGGGGGTGGATGCTACAGTCCTGAGAATGTCCTCTTTGGTCGAGATACCTAGTAACTATGAACCTGTTATCAGTTTGCCATCCATTCCCTATTGCAATATTACTACCTTATCATTTTTTAATCTAACATGGGCAATTTATTCCTCAAGGGCAACAGGCACTTTATTTGTAGATAAAACAATGAAATATAAAGTTGTTTGCTAGCAGCAACATTTTCATTAGTTTCATATCTCTTTAATGTGGAATTGTTTAGATGACTTTTGCTTCGGCAGAGAGTGTGCATATTTACTGATACTGGTGGATTGTAGAAGTCTGAGTAGACTTTTATGATGGAAATGTTCTGAATTGGGTAGTTTTGTCATTATTGCTGCATGCATTTTGTTTCATTGTTTACTGGAAAAATGTTCAAAGCAATAAATTTAGAATGCCTTCTAACAACTATAACGTATTATACAAGGAATATAATTTAAAATGCAATCAAGAAGTTGTATCAAAGAACACATGTATGTTTCATGTGCAAGGGGCCTGTGATTTGAAAGCAGCCCAAAGTTAATCTTTATCTGCCACTGGCCAGATGTATTTTCTTTGAATGTGGGTTTCAATGCTGTTTAATGAATGTGAGATTCAAGGGCAGATAAGTTTTAATGCTAAGTCATTTTCATTGCGAGACTGTATTGTTTTGTTTAGGAGATGTCTATTAGTGTTTGTGCTATAAAATGTAAAATAAAACTTTTAAATGAAATAAAAATCATTGTAGAAGTAAAGCAGTATGCACATTGCAGTGCTTATGGTAAATTGGGTGAAATAGTCAAGTAATGGCACATTGGAATGGCTGCAGGGGGAGGCCCCATTCAACCATGATTTTGTGAGGGGGGAAGGGCGGCAAACTCAAAGACAGCCCCGGCTGAACTATACCTCTTAACTGTCCAGATTTTCACAGAATTAATAGATTTTTGCTTCTTATTTTTTTTTTGCTCCTCATAAAATTTGTGATTTTTCTGGCAAATCATTTAGGAATGAAGTCATTAAATAATGACAGACATTGAGTTTCAGACTTCATACCCTTCAGAAATATACATGCTAAAGCAAGACCTATTATTCTACCAACTGTCTAAGTTTATACAAGATCATTTTTTAGTTCTGTCTGTATGTTCCCCCAACATATTTGGCCTTGTCCAGATTTCCTGTGCCTATGTTCTAGGTTGAGAGGTATGTGCAAATAAATTGCTTTATAGAATTTGATATATACAAACTTCTCAACTGTCCCCGACTTTGGCTCAAAATGTTGCTCTACTCGTAATAATCCCTCCACAAAATGGCAATTTTGGAAGAAAATATGGAGGGTTTACAATTAATAAATAATTGTAATGATCAGAGTTATAGATTACTTTTATTTCAGAAATGCATGTATATTCTCTAATTTTACCAGCTGATCAACTTAACAGTGCTAATATTAAAAAAGTGTCCCTTCTTTGACAGGTTCCTCAGTTGTATTGTGTGGCTATTTTATATTTTTGCATCACATTTTTGGTTTGTTTTTCATAAAATTGTGGTTTTCTGGCAAATTAGTGGCAAATCATTAAAGACTGAAGTTAGAAAATAATGACAGACATTTGAGTTCCAGATTTCATACCCTTCAGAAAATTCATACTAATGCAATACCTACTATTCTATTATCTTTCTAAGTTTATAAGAGCAATATTTAAAAATTGTTCTTATTTTTGGGCCTTTGTCCCACTTGTATTTATGGCTTTGTCCAGATTTCTTGCTCTGAGGTTGAGAGGTATGACAAATGTGTCAGGGACCTCACCACCAGCCAGAGACATATTGAATTGTGACATACTTAGTGTACCCCACTCCCCCATGTAGTGACTCTGGATGTGCCCAAGCAAGGCAAGGAGCAATTATGCAGTGTATGTGTGCAGAGTATTCCCACACCCAAGGTAGACACAAGTACTACAGTGGCTTTTCATCTGTCTTTGGTTTTGAAAAATGTTCTGGTTTTCTGTCATATTTTTATACTCCTGATTTATGCTTCTTATTATTCAGAAAATGCATGTTATTGCAGTGCCTGTTGTTCTGTGTTTAAGTAGCAATGCTTTAATGACCATCAGAAAAGACTGTCTGACATTGTATGATGCAAGTGAGTGTTAATAAGCATAGTGTTAAAGAATTACCAACATTGAAAGCCTTTTTGTTGTTGCCATGCAGAGAATATTTACATAACTAGATGATGTATAAGCCTTAGGTATTGAAATGCATATGAAAGTGTTTGTAATAAAGGACAGGATTACAGTATTTACAGAGGCTCATTACATTTGTTGGAGACTTGCAGTCATCTTTGCAGGCTTTGCCAATAACTAAATAGAATGCCAATTGATCATGTGTGGTCCATAATCCTTTAAGCAATTTATCTTGAGCTTGTTTCTTGTTTGCTGTTCATTTTTTACTCTGATCATGTTTTCCCCATGAAACAAGTAGATAGCTGTCAGGCAGCAGGTCTTTTTTGGATAAGAAACATTTTTGCTAGTGAAGGTATCACAGAGATTGCTACTTTCAGCATGTTACGTGGCACTTTTATAAAGCTGAATATAAATTATAATTAGAACTGCAGTGCAAGGAAAAGTGGTTTGAGATGAGTGTTGCTTGTTTTTTTATACTTGATTTTAACTGGCATTCCAGTAATGTGTTCAAAAAGTAATTTATTTTTCATGGCTCACAACCTTTTTGTTTCCAACTAGATATTTAGTAAGCTATCGTGTAGCCAATCCACTGAAATATTTTTTTCTTCTACACTTCATCTCATAATGACGGTTTGTCACCCAGGGCAGCGTATTTAATTAAAATCCCAGTTTTTGTGGTTTTGAGCATAGATCTGCCCCTTTCTAGTTAGTCTCACTCCTTCCCATTGGCCCCACCCACTCAACTGTCTCCTGCAGCCCTCCTTTGATTTGACGTCACCTGCCGTCACTACAGCCTATATAAAAAATTCAGCAGACAAATCATATAGCATTAATTTGTGTTTTCAGTTATATCATCAAGCTCTGAAGAAAGTGAACCCCACTATGATAACTGTAATCTGGTCTTGACTGTTAAGAAGAAGAGAAAAACAATAGTCATGCAGTAAATAATTGAAATGAAAGTAAATTTTGTTTTTTTTATTTTATGTAAACTCTAAAGTACCCTAAATTGCAGACAATGTCATGTGACAGCAGTTATTCCTTTGAGGCACTATCTGCCTATCGCTGACACAGTTCATTCCATTTGATGGCCTATTGAAGAAAGCATGTCTCACTCACCTTCACTGCAGCCTTTTTGCAAGCTCTATGTATTTCGGTTCATAGGTTCATAGATAAGTACTAGGATATCTGCCCAATGGCATTTATAAGCCTAGCCAGAATATGTTGGCTTTCTCCACCCCCTTAGATTAGTTCCCTGTGCCCCTGTCCAGCAGAGCCATTAGTTCCCTGCGCCACTGTTCAGCAGAGCCACTGCAGTGATCCCCAGGGTAAATTTTCTGTTTCCCATCTACCCGTCAAGGTTTTTCTTGAAGAGTGTTAGTGAGGGGCTCTGCCTGATATATATTGGAATCCTGTTTCAAAGCATGGGAAGTCTCTGGGACAGGAATCTATCCCTCCAGCATGTCCTATTTATCGTTGTGGTGAGGTTTATATCTCTAGAGCATGTGGCTCTCTGGGATTTGTTTTTTTTTTTTTTTTTTTTTGGGTGGAGCACGTCCATCAATTCTGGGTTGGACATGGTCTTGTATGTCAGGCAGAGATCACCTCTGAATAAGCGGTATGCAACCGAGTACAGCTGGAGTTTCTTCAGTCAGGTGCATAGGGCATCTGTTTGAGGCCAGTAATCCTCTTGGTGAGGTACTTTTGTGGTCTTTCCAGCTGTTGCAGGTGTCTTGTAAGGTACATCCCAAATGGGGAATTGTATTCTATGATTTCTTCTTAGTAGGAATGGCTATGTGAAATAGGCTTTCATTCCTCAGTGCAGAACAGATGTTAAAATGACAGACGTTTTGATGATTGATGAGGTACAACAGTGATACCTGTTGGAATTCCAATGACTGACCTAAACTCCACAACTAAAACTATAGTCTATTCTGCCCTCCACCCCTAGTGTTTACGAATCTAGGTGTGAAGCATTTTTGCTATACTGTGACTGCCTACTGTATTTAGCCCAAATAATGGCTGAAGAAGGTCATTTAGTATCAGCTTAGTTACTTATTTTTTAAAATGTTTAAACAATTGTTCAGCACGGAAAACATATTTAATAAGTCAAAGATGAAGAGGGAGTCAATATAGGAAACATTTTATGAGATAATCTGGCATACTTTTAAAATGAAGTCATTTACAAGTTTTGTATGCAACAATGACAATAGCCTTACCCCCATATTGCAATAAGAATTGAACTGAGAATCAGTCAAGTTGTGTATCACAGCAGTATTTATTCAAAACATCAGCTGTTTAGAGATGTTTCATTACTCTTGCCTCTCTAGCAATGTCACTTAACTATATGGCAGACATGGTTTTGTCCTTGAGAATACAGAGGTAAAATATTCCATATCTAAGTATATCTGTATAGTCCACTAAGCTGAACGATGACTTCAATATGTATATTTACATGAATAACATTACTTATTGCCAAGTAATTCAAGAAGAACCAGAGGGCGTCACCATTTGCCATTATAATGGACACGAAGGTAACTAGCAATTGATAAAACAAATGGCTTAATACATTACAGTTCCCTGATCTGTATGGTAGGCATTGTCATTTCCACTTATGAACCACTAGTAATACATCTATGCAGATTTATTATGTTATGGGGCACTGGGTGTCTTTTATATTAAAGAAAAACAAATATAAAATTATTTGAAACATTTCACAATTTCAAAGTGCATGAGTGTCCATTTTTTCCATACCTTTGCTTTTTAGAAAGGTATTATTACCTTCATGAAATGCAAAATAAAATTATAGTATATAATTCAAGCTTCTGCTTTGAATAGCCACATAACAATGTACAAGCCAACACTAATTAATTATTTTCTGCCATGAAACATGTAAAATAAAAACAGACTGACACGCTAATTGGGGCTGCAGTTAGTGAAAATGTAATATTTTATCATTATCAAATGCTATTTATTAAAATGACATGTGTAAGGATTCAATAAACTCCATGTAGGCTTAGCGTGATGCCACACGGAGCATGATGAGCAGCAGTGCTAATGGCATATGCATGCCACGCATCATGCTCACACGAATACAAGCATGGTTCTGTGGCCAGCAACACTGTTGCTGGCCAGAAAACCATGTAAAGCAGCATAAACACCTACAGACATGCAAACCTGTTTATCTACAAGCAAACAACTTCTGTGGGATTGCGAGGACAGCCTCATTGACTACCAGGGTTTAATACAAGGCAATGTATAAAGTTCAAGCACGTTACAGAAAAGTGTAGTCAGTGCAGAGTAGTGTTCAAACCTGTTGTAGGCATACTGAATAAAATGTTTGCTAGTGATCAGCAAGGATAAAAAGACTGCATTATAAATAATTATTCTGAGGAAGTGTGTGCATTGAAAAGGACCCCACACATGAATTGTAGGAGTGAACACATGGGAAGAAGACAAGTAAAACATGGTAATATACAACAGATGAGGGCATGTCAATGTACGTACACCACAAAGATAAGACAGTTGTAGCATGAACAGTAATCACATATGTACATGATACAGTATGTTCTGCTGTTTACACCTCTTATGTGGGTATAATCATATAATCATGCAGTTATTGCTGGTCTATATTAGTTCATGCAATACAACTGGAGCGAACAAAACTTCATCGACAGAAATTCAGCGAAAATAATTTCAGTGATTCACTGAATTTATGAAGGGAAAGCCCTAAAGCACAACGTTGCTCTTTTCTCCACTGCAGTGTGATCTCAGAGTTGGTATATCTAGTTAGAAGGAGTGTGGGTGGCAAAGCCCCCCACTTGGGTAGGTTCAATTTCCATACCTGTAGGTCCATTGTGCTGTTGGCCAAGTATTTAGTTTCCCTCGGTAAATTCAGTGAATTGCTAAATGATTTTCACTGAATTTCTGTCGATGAAGTGGTGTTTGCTGTAATTGTATTGTGACGAACCAATATAGACTCATTATTGTATATTATGTGACTACCACACATGGTGACATATTGATGGAGAAGATTTTTCATGATATAAGCATCCTGACATGATCACTGTAGAGGACATTTATCAAGGACGGTATATAAAATAGGGGGTTAGGTGCATATTGTGAAGCTGTGTAAAATGACTTGCCTGAATATGAATGTAATGTCAGCATAGGTCTCAACCATGTGGAATACATAGCAACAAACTCATGGACAACAGTAGACAGAAGCATGCATAATCGTGGACAATATTTGAATAATACCACCAGTAATCTGGGTCATTGACATATAATTTGTGATTTTGAGTTGTTATACATGGTTCTGCAAGAACACACACATGTACAACTCTCACGAATTGTCAGTAACCTATAAGGGGAATCAAGCATACCTTCTTCAAAAATGAACATCTTTCAGAGGTATTAAGAAGAACACTGTTACACTTCTAGTTTAAATTATGAGCGAGGCTAATTGACAGGTTTACATGGTATATATATGCCACAATCTACACTTTCACAAATGTAACCCATGCCATCAATGTTGTCAATCAGCTATGTATTAACTGTGCACATCACAGGACTGTGTATCACACGTGTCTTCTATAACACCTTGAAGGGAGCTCTGCACTGTCAAACCCTAATGGTTATGCAATGAAAAGAATGCTTAGGTATGGCTGATAAGATGTGTGGGAGTTCATTGTGGCAAAGGTGATGCACTTTAGTAAATCAGCCCTGGAAGATGTGTTGGGAGGTACATGCAAATGGGTGCATTGCACTCAATTATTGGTGTGATGAGGTCTGAGAACAATGGGACTTTAATGCCCTTTGATGTTGATGTTTTGCATACACTCAGGAGTTGTGCAACATACACGGGGATTAGTCACCACTGTGGAAACATGCTGGCAGACATTCTACATGCCATCTACCCGAGTAGACAGGTCACATACCACTTGGTCTGCTCATAAGGGTGTGCTGCACTGCTGTCTGTATTGTAATTAGCTTGTATATTTGGTTTCATAAAGGAACTAATCTCCTCATGATTTTTGGTCATCTACTGTGTCTTCATGGCTCTGCCAACAATCCTTTGTGTGTTTTAACACCATCTGTAGTATACTAATATAAATCTTGGATTCAATGATTGCCCACAATTTGTGGTCCTCCACAAAGCTGGTTAGACAAAGGATGTGTATATTAGTCGTGACTTCTGAAACTTAAAACACTGAACAGAAAAGAGCTTAGTACAGAATCCTGAGGTACAGACCTGGTCACTGGACTCCAAAAAGAGGTGACTTCACACATTTCAACATTATCTGTCATATATATGATACAATTGTCAACCCATTTGGTGATGTATGTGTTAATGCCCACTTGAGCCAGGTTCTCTTTTGTAATACAGGAGTGTAAATTTGTGTCAAATGCCTTGGCCAGGTCAAATTATGCAGGATGATAGTGTGTTCCTTATATATGCCCTTGGTGACCTTCTTGCAAACATCAAAGAGATATAACAGACATGATTCAGCCTTAACAGATCAAACATGGATTTGGTACAGAGTCATAAGATTACCTGTGTTCTTTTTGATAAGGTCCATGATGAGCCATTGGTCTGCCTCACAGATGAGGAGAGTCAGGATTATGGGTCTATAAGTCCCTGCGTTTGGTGATGGTCCCTCCTGGTCAGACAGATGACTGTTGCTGTACACCCTTCTATGAGAACATAGGCTGTTTGTAGGCTGTGTTGAAGTAGGAATCCAACTGTGTCTTGTAAGTCAGGTTTTAAGTCACACTATAGGTAACCTGTAATGCTGTCAGGGCCCATTGATTATGTGCTATTCGCCACAGAGAGCACGCAAATGAGCTGCCCTTCTGAGTAGAAAAACTGAGTAATGTTTGCATGAATGCTTTGGCTGATGGCCAGTGGTAACAGGAAGGTGAAGTTTGAGGCAAGCTGCCAGCTAGTAGGTTGTCTATTTTCTTCTGTTGAGGATGGCTGGCATCATTCACAAACAGCTCTGTGCTTGTTTCTGTATTCCCCTTAACATTTTACATTTCTTGAAATATATGATTTGTGAAAACCCCTCCAAATACAACATTGGTCATGCATCAGATCCCACCCACTGGTATTGTTCACACAGTCATACAGTTGTACCAGTGTCACATAATTACATTAATTGCACAACTTATGCCTATATATGTTTCATGTGAATGCTGCATCTGAGATGCCTGATGCCATATAAGGACACATTACAAATAAGATGCTTGTGGCTCATGCAGAACATTTCATGACACAAATACTAATAGTCACACAATGGTGCTGCTGACCACCTCAATAATCCTTGGGAATAGCAACACAACTGCCCATACAATGAATTCCACAAAGTTGCAATTGAATAAAAATTTGATATTTTAGTATATATCACAGCATAACAACATGTGGATGAAACAACATGTATGGGCCCAAGTAATCAGTATGAATGTATACTGATGTCTTTCACACAGCATTTAATGATGGTAGCTAGGTACATGCACACCTGTGCCACACTGTGTCACTGTGATGGTGGAATGAGAACTGTGTAGAATGTTGATCTTCTCCACTACAACAGCACATGTCCTAATAAGCCAACAATATACATAAAAGTATATCATACCATGTCAACAATATTCAGGAGGTATAGTACTTCAGCTTTTAGAGAAGGAGCATGTAATGAAATGGTAGCAGTGGCCATCAACACATTTGCTCACATTACAGATTGCAATGCCCTCTTGTAGCCATACTGTACATCCACACCTCAACATAGCACATGTCAGTGACAGCAACATTGACATGTCAAATCTTCATTAGGTCATAGGGCATTATTAAGTTAATGGCAAAAATCACATAAAATCCTAGCCATTATTATACCATTAAAAAAACTCTGTATATGTATATCATGGAAGATAGTAAGACTACTGTACGTGTATGTATTTGTTGGATTGCATTGCATACTGTCATTGTCTATATGGGACATGTGCACCACACCATGACAGAATTAGCAATCACATATGCAGTGGTCTGAAGATGGCTTGCAGAGACTCATGGAAGGACTCTGCTTAATAATGTGTGTATGCATATTTCACATGAGGACATCCATATCTCCTCTGCAGGAAAGATGGCATGTGGCCAGAAGAAAAAAGGGAAAAAAGAGGATGGTGGTTGCATGGGACTACATTAAAGGTTCTCCTAAGTGGTACTGAAATGAAGAGGGATTCCAAAGATCATACAATGACAATAATGTATCCCCAAGCACACACACATCAGTAGACTGGGCCTCCTTTAAACATTATACCTGTGTAGGTAGAGAAGACAAATGCCATGCGATGTAACACTAGCATCACTGCATATGATTTTAACACTATCACATTAAACTTTATGGAAGTCTGACATTTCCAGTGTTGCTGGACAATTTATAATAGTTAACATTATCACTGGATGTTTTAGAAAAGATGATGGGAGGCCTGTATGAAATGGATGGTTAGCCATGGGCATCTTTCAGAGTATTTGCACTCCATTGCTGACAGTGGAATACAAACGTATGCTTTGCTGACTAAACACTCACACAACAGTTGAGTGCAGGGAGATAATGATCCCTACCTAACTAGGTATGCAAGCTAGAGAATTCAGCACTTAACACAGGTACCACAGCATAAAGTCTGACTTTTGCACTGCTGCTTTAGACAATGTGTAGTGGATGGCATCATCATTTGATGTTTGCAAGAAGATATTGTGAGGTCTGCATGAAATGAATGGGTAACCCTGTATGACTGTCAAGATATTAGTTTTGCATGGGACTGGACTGATTATAGTAGGATATAGGCTGATGTTCCTCTGACTATGCACACACACTTACACATACATAGAGACACACACATAATGTGGCTGTTATGGTAATTTAACACACATGTAAGTATTTTGCTCCCATCTGCAAAAAACAGTATGTGATGACTGCAACACCCTTGAAGTATGTTTCTGCCTTGCCAGAGGTGACTTTATAGATGATGCCATCATCATTATATGATGTAGTTAATATATCCTGCTATGAGAGTGGTGTGCAAAGTGTGGATGTACTATTTGGCATCGTGTTTTCAATGTACAGGTATACTTTAAGAAACAGCTTATCAAATTTGATGCAAAACTGTCAAGAATGCATGTTACAGAAATGAGGCATATGCCGCTATTTCCCAGTATGCTGTGCACATCACACACTTAAATCATCACATACAGACACACATTTTTTGTGATCATATTTGTGTGTTTATATTTGTGAAGAATTGCTGTCCACATTAATACATGCATAAGACAGTATGAATGTCTGTTGTTATTATAAAGGTGTGCGTGGTATGTAACAATGCAGTTTTGCTATTTATTTCTGTAGTGTAGTTGACATTTGGTAACAAGTACATACATACCAAGCTTCAAGTTCATGGGTGCAAGTAACACACGACTGGGTGTAAACATGTGTTCAGTCATTTAAAAGTGCCTTCCCTTTGGTTGTATTTTTACATGGATTTTAATGGAATGAAGACTAACTGGGCAGTACTACATGCCAATAAGCACTTTCCATAGTACACTGGTGATCAGCTAGTTTGTGTGATGGATGGCAAAGTGTTTGCACATGTGAGATGCACATTTAAGTACTCCTACTTGAACTTGCAAAGCATTTATCCATATTGGCTATGGTAGACACAGCTAACAGATACTATGGTGTTCATAACTAGTTCATATCAGAAATGCTGTGTCATAAATTGTATAACCTTAAAAAAGTATTTATACTGATTTCCTCATTTGCACGTATTTAGGTGACAAACAAATATGGGTCTCTGCTTCATTGAGAAAATTATTAGAGTACTATTCGTCCACATTTCACCAAGCAAACATGTTAAGCAAAGAGGCATGGCAGTCAGCACTTTGAAAAGTACTGAGTGGAAGAAAAACACCTTGTAAATAGCTGACTCTGTGGCAGCAGGTGTAAGAGTAATGAAATCTCAATCTGAGCACAACTGATAGAGGGTTTGAATCCAGCTCTATATGATTTTTTTACATATGTATTCATGATGTAATTAAGTAATTATAGGTGATAATTGTTGGAAATGTGAGAGGAAATGAGTACAGTGAGGTACTGTAAAAAAACAAACAGTATTAAAGGGATTTATGTCAAGAGTTCACATACAGAGATACATATTTATACAGTCATCAGTCTAAATAAATATTTTATATAACATTTTTAATAAGAATACCTTTATTCTACTTTAACTGTGTGCTTCCTTAGCATAGAGGGTTTAAGCAGCATTGTGTGGAGGTAACTATACCATGCCATAGGACTTGAAGAGCCATTTGCCGTTGCTTGTAATTGATGTGGCATGCCAAAAAATACACAAATGCAGGATATCATTGGGAATTTCTTATTTATGTTTCGTGATGTGTGATTCTATTTTTTGATCAGAATAAAGATGTAAAAATGGGGTAGATAGGAAAGTGATGAAATGGGGGGCAAGCAGGGGGAACAACAAAGGGAAAGCAATATAGGAATTTGCAGGAGGGAATTAGGAAAGAGCCATAGCTATTCACTCTTCAGCAGTGTAAAATGAACATGGATAGAATGTTGGGATAAATCCAGACTGTCACCTCAACAAAGATGGGTGACAACAATGCAATAAGTTGTATAGCCAATTGGACCAAATCACGTGTGTCATGAAGACATATGTGCAAAGTGGAGAGCTATTTATGGGACAATATATATTTATTTTTTGAGGACAGGTGCCCATTTTGGTGTTTTTCTTGCTGTAAGAGAGGAATGTTATTTAAGAGACATAAGTATGTCAGGGTCAGGTAAGTAGAGTAGGTGAGGAAGTGGCTGCAGTCAAACAGGACAAACAAGACAAGAGACAGGGATGGTGAGGTGCACAATAGATTTTGGGACTCTATGATTAAGGATATGGAGGGGACATTGGATGCCCATGCCTGTAAAACATGAGGACAGTATGAATCTACTCCTCACCCTCAGAGCTGTCATCAATGTCCCCCTCCTCAGCCTGCTTCTGGAATGCTTGACATTTTCTTTTGCCTAGTATTCCAGTGACCATCTTCTCCATCTGGCTGAGGCATGCACCAGTAGTGCCTTCCATGACCTTGTGCACCATGCCTGGTATCTCCTGGTGGGTGACAAAATCACCTCATCCACTAATAATCCCAGAGTGCTGCCAGGGTAATGCTTCCTGATGTGGAGGGCCCAGGTAGTACAGAGGCTATAGAGACAGTACTGCTAGGTCGGGTCCCAGATGTGCTGGGTGCTGAGTGCTGCTGCAGCAGCTGTTGGTGGGGGGGGGTCAGTCTGAGATGCACTGGTTGGCCTACCTCCCTGAAGAGCATTAAGTATACCAGTCTTGGGTATATTCAGCTTCCTATCTAATTTAATGTATCTTTTTCTGTATACTTACAGAAATGTGGGATGTTAACAGTCCTAAACTCATCCAGCCACTGTATGAGTTGTTCCTGCTTGTGCTTTTTCAGGTCATTGCACTGGTGCCTGCATTGCCCTCCAGTACATGGAATGCCAATTGCACTGGAGATCACCTTGGACAGACTATTCCAAGCCTCTGATTTGTATTGAGACCCAATATAGTCCCACTGCAGTAGCCCACAACTGTGGCACTATACAAGGAGTCGAATGAATATTCTGGACTCCCTCTACAGCCCATCTTTGATCCTTAAATTGGGCAACTTCCCTTTTAGCTCTTGTCATATCTGTTTAGGTCAAACAGCAATAGTTAGAGTGTTTTCCCATCAGTTTGAGCTGTCGGGTTTTATAACTAGGGTGCAAGCTCAAATGACCATGCCAGCTGCATATGAGCAGTACTAAGCAGTGAACAACAATGCCAAACAGAGAAGAAGGCAGTTTATGAACTAGTAAGAGTAATGTGATAGTTGGCATTTGTTTTTGTTCTGGATGCTGTATACTTGCTAGTTGATTTAACTTTGCAGGCATCTATTAGGGGTATAACTTTTATGACCTAACACATTTTTTGTGTCTTTACACACTGATAAAAGTAATTTGTGGAATGTGGGATTCAAACCTATTTAAAATAGACAAAACATATTCTTTCCCATAGATTTTTTTTATCTTTGCCACAGAAGAAGTGCTTGCCAGGCATGCTCATTAATTATATACACACTTGAAATAATGAAGGATTAACCATATGTGTGTGTGACCTGACAAGGTCCTTGTTTATGCATTTATTTGTGTATGACTATCATTGAAGTATAAAGTCCATCCAAGGCCAGAAAAGACAATTATAATTGCAGAAATATAATTGTCAGTTTACCCTCAGTCACACATATAATTTATATGAGCTCCAGCGTTTATGTAGTTATTATATATTTGCATCTTTCTTTATTTTTGAAAATCGAATTGGCAACCATTAATATAATCAGGAGTGTGCTAGATTAGAACCCTGACTCAGCTGTATTATGAGCATTAACTTATACCAGTGGCCACAGGGAGGGATGAGCTGCAAGTCTATTTTTATAATCATTACTGTGCAGAGTGCTCATTGCAACTAAGACCTTATTTGTCAGACCTTCTCATTAGGTAAGACAAATACATTAAAGAGGTCAGTGTTTAACCATATATGTGTGACATGAAACTTTAGAAAATAAATGTTTAATTGTAGTACCAAAAATAAGCCGCGGTGGTGCAGCAGTAGCATTGTCATCTCACAGCAAGAGGCTCTCCCATTCGATTCTCGGCTGGAGCGCCTTCTGTGTGGAGTCTGCATGTCCTCCCCACGGTCGAGTGGCATTCGAAAGACATGCGTGAATGGGCGTGCCTTTGTTGAAGGTTGGGTGTCGGGCTGGCACCTCGGCACCATAAAAAAAAAATCTGCCAATCATTAGCAGACCGGAGTTCCACTGTGGCGACCCCTAACTGGGAAAAGCCAAAAGAAAACAATTGTAGTAGCAAAAATCCACTGATACACACACTAACACGTAGTACAATACTGACATCCTATGTATGCTCAATGCACGTGCTAACTATAGTTACTTCTTAGTGTAATTATTTTTCTAATGTTAATTTTTATATAGACTGGAACAGCAGTAATAAAACTTTAGACTTTGCTGTATTAGAACCCAGGCTTACCTGCATTGTAGCCCTTAACTTACATTTACTGCCACAGGAACAGCTAGGCAGCAGCTGTATATTTTCACATTCATTACTATATATGTGTGCTATCTGCCTCACAACACCACTTACCATGAAAAGTTAAACTGGGTCTAAACACCTTTGTCTGTTTTTGGCCAATATTAGCAGCGGTTGTAGCATAAACTTGGGCATGTTGCACATACACCTGAATAAGAGCAATAGAAGCCCCTAACATTCTTTCCATGTAGAGTAGTTTTCAGGGCTGTATTCCAATACGTTTGGGAATTCTAAGTCTACATGATTGCTTTACAGCTTGTTCAATAGCTTGGATTAGTTGATTAGCACACAATTCAGCTGCTTATGCTGTAATTAGCATGCTACGATATTTATCATGTTTGTGCAGCTCTGTTCAGCATGCAAAGCTGCTTAATGAATATAAAATTGTGCGCTATCATGTACCCATTGCACCACAACATACACACTCTTAGCGCACTATGTAGTCTTTATTGAATCTACACCATGAACATTGATACGTCATAGTTTTCGTACATATACATGTAGCAAAATCTACTTGCATAACAATGACTCATTATCATGCAATCTTGAAATTATGATATCTTTTTATGGTAACCGCCATATCGCTACAACAGCAGGAAGTGTACCTTGCATAAACCCAAAATGGGAACTTAGAATGAATCATTTAAACAGAACATAGTCGCATTTTCCTTCAAGATACAATGATCTGTAGACATAGATAAAAATTAAACAAGCATTATATCACAAAAATGTGACTTTAAAATAAACTGAACAGCAATGCATGGTATAATGTAAAATATGAAATTATCTTTTGAAACATATCCTTTATATAAAATATACTGCTAAGAGACAGGATAATAAAGAAGTGTTATTTTGTTTCATACCATTATTTCACAAGATAAATTTAACACAGAACAAATTATTTGCTTTTTTTACCAGCATATTTTAAGATGAATCTGGATTTTTTTTATTTTTTCTCATGGCAGAGTATTTCATAAAGGAACTTGCAGATATCTTAAATTTATTTTACTTCTACTGCCATGCTATTTATATTTTCAATGTCCATATTATTATATTTTCTACTCCTTCCTGCCTACATTTCTCACTATTTCTTATTGCATTTCTATAAACCACTTAAAGCCATCCTATCGTTTCCTTTGTCATGATAATTTATTTTTCTTACTTTACTCCTATTAATACTGTCAACTTCGGTCTTTCCAACACCTGTATAGTTTTCTTTTTTCTTTCTGTCTGCTTTACCTGTAATATGTCCTGTTTGTTTTAAACATCCATAATACCTTTTCCTCCATCTAATACCTTTATCTGCATTATAACCTCTGTAAATTCATTTAGCAGTTATGTGGTATATTTCTATTGTTAGCTCATGTTAATTGCCTTTGCAAATATATATAATGTGGAGCTTTTCTTCCCTGGCCTCTTTTGAATAGGAAGTTTGCCCATTCATACTTTTCTGTTAATCAGTAATACACACAAAAAAGGTACCTCTGAGCCAAAGATAGTATGAGGTGCTGAATTAAGCCAGTTTATTCAATAAGCAAAAACATAGAAAACACTAACATTAAGGAATTGGCATTGACGCAATTCACAACACAAGCGTTTCCGTCTCTCCACTGCAAGACTTCATCAGATGATCAGTGTAAACTAAATTAAAGAATATATACTTCAACTAATTAATTATAAACCAATAGGAATAAAATACAAACTCTTAAAATATCCAATGACATTGATTCAATAGCTATTACCTTTTAAGAAACACATCTTAATAAACTTGTTTAAAAATATTGCACGTTTTCCCAAATTAATAAAACAATATTGATGAATACATTTCTGTTAATCAAACACAAATAAATAAAATAAATAAATCACCTCGTTCCCTTCTGTCTTTTTTTTAACTCTTCACACTGTCCATCGCATCTCTCACTATAATCATTCATTGTCATATGTCATTGTTCCATGCAATTTAGTCTGTCTAGCTCATTGTACATCTACCAGTCTTATAGTATGTACGCCCCCTGGTGGGGAGTTTATTAGGCACAATATTTTAGAGCTCCAGGCTATGCAAAATACTTATTTAGATCAAGCTTCACAGATCAGTATAAAACAGCTCAGTCGAGGCCCTATTGTTTCTCACAGTTTACAACTGTTTAGAACTACCCCATTTTTAATATTATCTGCATACTTTACAATCCAATTCTCTGAAGAAGTTCCAAAACATAAAAAAAATGTCAGACAAGACAGAACCAAGCATGGATTTCTGAGATACACCAGATTGAGCAGTGCTCCATTCAGAGTTATGCCCATCTAGACAAACTCATTGCATTCTTTCCGTTAATCATGTATAAATCCATTTCATCAAAACTGGCTAATATTATGGTTAATAAAGGCTATCCATGACAACGTTTATGAGGTAAGCTATCAAAGACATACATACTAACTGCAGAGTCAAACAACTGTTGTGAAAGTTGTAGCTCCCCATTCATCTGTTCGGCAGTCTCATACAAAAAGTGATCCTGCACAATTTAAGTGTACAAACTTTTGTCTTGGCCAGTTGTGACTGGGCCATTACAATCTGATCAACTTGTACATAATCATCTCTATAGAAAATGAATGATAGTGCTTCTGCTTTTCAAATGCTGGAGATCAGTGCTTTAGTTCTTTATTTTGCATTTTTTTTATACAAATGACAATTACATTTTTTTCTGATTCTAAGTGGACTTCATAGATAACATTAAATTGTTGGTTAAGACAGTGAGGTGACCAAATTGTGGTTATAGATTCATTAAACTCCATCTCCAGTGCATAACCCTTTCCGGAAGATGAATTTGGTTCTACTGGAGATAAAAGTTGGGTTGGCCTGAAAGAGCTCATGACTGTTTAAGGAGTTCATGTGTCTTTCATTTTTCCTCCTTATATAAATGAGATATATTGAACTGATGGCCATGTGCTGTAAGCAATCACTGCACCCAAGACTACAGCACTTAGTTTCTATATTAACGTTTTTTAGGTCTGCAGCAAGAAACTGGTCATCAGATTACATGAATATGTTTTAGTTTAAACTATAATTCAAGGCATGCATAAATAGAAATACAACTTAATTAAAGCTGCTCTATGTGGACACTATTCAGCTGCAGTATGGTATTATACAAGCAACAGGGATTTAAACAAAAAAAAAAAAAACACTGTAGGGGACTTTATTATGTTTGGATTTTTCTACCCCTACTATCGCAGAAGGAGCAATCCATGAAAAGTGTTCTTTTTTATGATCAGGAACTGGGAAAACTGAATGGGAAGATTGACACATCAACATTCTGCTTACTGCATTAATGATGCTTTACTACATCAGTTTAGCTCATCCGTATTTTGAATCTTACTAACATACCTCATGTACTTTCCTGCCTGTGCAGACTAGCTGCACTACTTTAGCTGCTGTAGAAGCATGTTGAGTATACCTTTTCAAGACTCAGTAAGCATCAAGTGCTACCAGTGGCCTGATGTTAAATGTTGGAACCGAGGACTGGTCTCTGAGTTGGAGGAGTACAGTAAGGGTGTTAACTTCTACATCTCATGTTATTGTCCTACACTCAGGCAAGGAAGGCCTGTAGTACTATTAGACAGAGCAGTGTTAAGCTGAAAAAGAGAATCACAGGTAGTTTGAGTTGTACCTTCAACAATCAAAACGGTGTTCTTGGCTTGAAATAACCTAGGCTTTATAGGTGAGGATAGCTGTAGCTCAGAGGGTCCATTGTGGTGGAAATTATATTGAGGGCAGAGGTGTGGAGTCAAGAGTTACCATATTAATTAGTAAAGATGGATGTGTTGTACCTTTATACATGTAGTTCATCCTCCACATTTATCCTCTGATTGATCCTGTGATTGAAGATATTGATCTTTTGATATAGGCATATAAGATGAAAATCATTATTCAGTTGGAGTCATAGTCCACGTCCAGATGTCAGGAAATAGAGATGTTTGTGATAGGCCCTACTCCAGGCCAGTAATCAAGGAGCATCAATCCTCACTACTGGCACCAGTGAGGGACAGCCACTAGGAACTAAAATGGATACACACAATATTTTCAGATGCAACTCTCTGCACCAAACACAATTTCCCTTAAGAGCACACAGAGAGCACACTCCAGATCTGTGGCTGGACTCTCTCTCTCTCTCTCAGGGCCCCAAACAAGACTCCACACTGACAACTTTGGAGCTCTGTGTCCCTGTTTCAAGTAGCTGACTCACACACTTGGATATCTGATTTTCACACACACACACGCGGGCACACACTCACACACACACACACACACACACACACACACACACACACACACACACACACACACACACATGCACACAAACACATACAGACACACACACACCTGGGAAAAGCAGACACATATTTACATATTTAACAGCTGTGCTCCGTCTGCTAGTCTATAAGGTAATTACGCTGCCACCAGTCAGCTACTCCAAGGGTCTTATAAGGGTACCCATTTACACTGACTAAAATTCCTACTACTACAAATGGTAGAGTTTAGCCAATGCAGCAAGGCTTTCAGGAGTGGCCACAATGTCACTAAAATAAGCATAAGTGCTCTTAAGATGTTAAAAGTATTTTCTAAAAGACCAGCCGCAGTGAACGATATAGGAATAATTAATAATAAATAATAAAATAGAAAACATGAGAATATTGACAAAACTCTTTACAAAACTCCAGCTATGTATGCTGGCATATGTTACTCATGCACTGTCCTACTCTCCCTGGCACAGATGGCACTACCTCATATCATCACAATAAGACATCAATGTGGCCCTGCTGTGACCATGGAATGAGAGGAAGTAACAGCATTATTTGTGTAAGCTTTTCACAGTTTATTATGACTGCACTGTCTCCTGGGTGGCTTTTTGCCCCATCCCTGAAGTGACATCTAACACAAATTATTTTCCTGGGTCAGGTAAGACAATTTTTTTTTAGATATAGGTCAGAATATATTAGCATTGTGATACTGTTATTTTTAGAAAGTTAATCACATTTTTAGTGATTTAGAATTAGTTTCATTTTTTTTTTGGTAATGTTATTTTGTAATTGGCTATTTGCAGTTCTATTTTGGTTAATGTTTACAAATTATATGCATTATTTTTTATTTAAAATCAAGTTAATCTTCAAGGGGTTGATTTAAGTGTGTGTGTGTGTGTGTGTGTGTGTGTGTGTGTGTGTGTGTGTGCAGTAATAGTAGTTTTATTTATTTCAATAAAAATATATATTGAGAGTAAGGCAAAGGTGATTCCTAGTACATCCAAACAGCGACAAATCCACTTGTATAAAACATCAAATTTTATTAGGAGAACAGATAAGCACTTTCGCTACATGAGCTTCATCAGATCTATAACTAAAACAACAGAAACCAAAATATAAAAGCAGCATTAGCTAATTAATCAGCCTTTCATATAAAGAGTTTAATCAGCCCTTAAAGCAATATTGTCACAAAAATAAAAACATGTTCCCATATAAATAAATATATATATGAATATGAAGCTGCATAAATATATGTGTAGAAAGATCTACATAAGAACATGCAAACCTATAAAAATACATGCATACACACTAAAATCATACATTCACATAATAAAAACTAATGTTTCTATTCACTTTATATTCCTATGCTGCTTCAATTTGGGTTTTATTGAGGCGCATTTATTGAGGCCTGATCCATGGTCAGCTCTTAATAAAACTATCCATTCACATTCCCTACTCTCAGTGTAATTTAGAACATCACCTCCCCTCTTATTTGGTGTTACTACTTCTAAAACTTTGAATGAGAAGGTGTGTCCTTCTCCAAATAGAGTAGCATGTTTAGCCAAAGCATTACTTTGTGTGCCTTTCCTAATATGGTGTACATGCTCTCTCATTCTATCATGCAGAGGGCGGTTAGTTTTGCCAACATAGAACGAGCTGCATGAATTACAAGTAGCCAAATATACAACATGAG
Source organism: Protopterus annectens (assembly GCF_019279795.1). Classification (NCBI taxonomy): domain Eukaryota; kingdom Metazoa; phylum Chordata; order Ceratodontiformes; family Protopteridae; genus Protopterus; species Protopterus annectens. Next base: position 369,126,671 of record NC_056729.1, on the reverse strand, counting down.
AACCTTCTCATTCAAAGTTTTAGAAGTAGTAACACCAAATAAGAGGGGAGGTGATGTTCTAAATTACACTGAGAGTAGGGAATGTGAATGGATAGTTTTATTAAGAGCTGACCATGGATCAGGCCTCAATGAACGCGCCTCAATAAAACCCAAATTGAAGCAGCGTAGGAATATAAAGTGAATAGAAACATTAGTTTTTATTATGTGAATGTATGATTTTAGTGTGTATGCATGTATTTTTATAGGTTTGCATGTTCTTATGTAGATCTTTCTACACATATATTTATGCAGCTTCATATTCATATATATATATATATTTATTTATATGGGAACATGTTTTTATTTTTGTGACAATATTGCTTTAAGGGCTGATTAAACTCTTTATATGATAGGCTGATTAATTAACTAATGCTGCTTTTAGTTATAGATCTGATGAAGCTCATGTAGCGAAAGCGCTTATCTGTTCTCCTAATAAAATTTGATGTTTTATACAAGTGGATTTGTCGCTGTTTGGATGTACTAGGAATCATTTTGCCTTACTCTCAATATATATTTTTATTGGACTCTTTGTTGAAGAGGGGCATTAATTTGTTTTTGCGGCAGTCTTTGGACTTTATGGTTAGTTTTATTTATTTATTTAAATTTCCCTCTTTAGCTGAACTGAGGCTGAGGTAGGTTTTACAGTAGTGCTTCTGATTAGTTAAGGAGATGTGAGAATGGGATGTGAATAACCATTTTGATGCTCATAGGATTCACAGACATGAAATATGCACAAAGTTATCTTATTATGCTGTTATGATAAATTTCTGCATATATATGATTATCTCTATACATTGTAGATATATGATAAAAAGACAGATTCATAGATGATAAAATAAACATGTACAATGCATGAGTATCAATGGTCTGTGAACAGAGGAATATGTTTATTTATTTTCTTATTCAGTACAGTACTAATGTAAATAATCTTTTAGAGGATGTGTTGTGTTTGTCTTAATATCTGCATACTTTAGTTTCATGCTTCATTCAACATGCCATAGAAATGAACCGCTGACATTCTTAATGAGTTCCGAAATCATTGTTAATATGCAAGAATGCAGGGGCAAGAAGCTAATGATATCATGCCATTCTTGTCTTTGCTGCAATATGTTTTGCACTGTTCAGAATAATCATAAAGCCAAAAAATGACTGCATCTGTCAAAATAACAAAGTGTAATGACAATAGTAACACTAAAAATATGGTTTAACTACAATACAGAGGCTATGAATCTGGATATAAGGTGCTTCTGGTCATGAATATACATTGCCATGCTTTTGTAAGAAGGCAGAAAAAACAGTTTGGTGTGTGAGTGTTGCCATTTCTTATATAATTCATTTTGCTACCAATGCCAGCAACTATCAAAAAGGTCCCAGTTTATTAAAGGTAAGCACTTTCGGCTGAACGCCCAGCCTTCACCAGACAATTTAACACTACACTTTACAGTTTATATGCAGACTTAATTATTCAATGATCCAATAAAAACACTTGTCAGCCTATTAAAATTACGCAGTCTAAAAGGCACATTATAACCTCATCATTTCACATTATTAAGTTACATAAATATAACAGTAAAAACATGCTACCTATTATAAAATTTTAATTTTAATACACTAGAAATAGAGATAGTCTCATTTAAACCTGGCCTCACTGAGGCATTTAAAAATGTTTGCCACCAGTATTCCCTATTCTAAAGTTGTACTTTTCAAGGACCCCCCTGGGACCAAGTTTTACCTGTTCTAATACCACAAACCCAAATTTATGATGTTGATTTCTTTCTAAATGTTTATATGCGGTGTTTGTATTTTTCTTTTTATTAATCTCATATAAATGTTTGTAGACATGCTGCCTCATCTTCCATTTAGTTTTACCTATATAATATAAAGAACAGTCAAGACATTTTGCTGCATATATAACTCCTTTAGTATTACAATTAAAAAGAAAACAGGGATGTTAATTTCTTTTTCACCTAGAGTAATATTATTACATTCCAAAATATTACTACATTGGGTGCACATATTACATTTCGTCATCCTACCATTTAATTTGTTTATTGAAACTACACAAGAATCAAACCAATCTTTTAGATTCCTGTCTTGTTTGTAGATAACTTTTAGTATCAACCCCAAAATATTATTCAATTCAGCATTACCTGAAATAAGGGCCCAATTCTTTTGTATAACCTGCAATATGGACCCACTATCATTGGTAAACATAGTAATGAAACTCATTTTTTCTAGGGGGCTTAACTCGTCAGTACTAATATTCGAGTCAACCCCTTCTTCATCACTCTCCTTTTCTACTCCCCGATTGGGTACATTCACCACCTCTATATCATAATTTAACAAAGGTTTATATTGGCCAAATTGGTCAGCTCTGACCTTTTTGATAGTTGCTGGCTTTGACATTATTAGTTTGTTGTACTTTATTGATTATGAGTATGGCAGCTGGCAGCTATCATGAGGAGGTACCCTATATTTCCACGACTGAGTTTGAAACTCTACAACAGTCTGTTTCTAATTTAACTCAACTCATTCAACAAGTTACTCGAAATAATATTATGGGATTTGGACATGCAACCTCGACCCAACAAAGGGTGAGTCAGAGAAACAACAGCCAGGATAGTATTCCACCTTGTCAGGACTTTCACATTGAACAAATTGGTGATGTGGCAGGAAGCTGCAATAGTTGTAACATGGACTGTGTACCTGATTTACAACAGTGGTTGAATCAAGTCGGTAATGTTTCTGTACATTATGGAAGGGATACATCCACTTTTGGCAACGCCCTTGATAATTTTTATAATCGAGTGTGGCAATATAGGAAACTGAATCATTAAATGTATACTTTAATGAGCGCATTAGATGCAAACAGATTCCTAAAGGTTTGCGATATTGGAAGTTTCCTACAGGTTTAGTGGAATACAATGCACTGCATCTAGAGCTAGTCCAATTGTTTGACAGACAGGGGTGTGAACTCCTAGAAGTCCTTGTAAAACATAATATGCAATGTATGGAGCAACTTAATCAAGAGAGTGTAGAACTTGATGAAACTATCAAGAGAGATAATGCATTTGCTGCATTCCAACATCAATATTTTAAAATCTTTACTCAAGTGGATAATTCAAGTAAGGCTGTAATTGATAGGAAAAACAGAAAACTTGAGAGAGAGAACAATTGGACTATTCCAACTGGAAGGTGTACCGAAAACCATCACCTGGTCAGCCGAGAAATGAAGACGAAGTGTTTGATTGTGTTCTTGGTGAAGCAGTAAATGGTGCATCTAATGGAAGACTACCTTCTGTAAATCAACAAAATATTCCTTTAGAGGAGGGGATGGTTCAATGTTCAGAAAGAATTCAGAACAAGAAAGCGAATTTCTGAACAGGGAGAACTCAATTGGTGTGGTGTACAACATGAGGAGAAAGAGAACAGGTTCCCGTACTCGATGGAACTTTAACCAGAAATGGTAGGTGAACTATGGCACACTGAAACTTACCAATTTGTTTATAATAGTACTGGTGAATTTAAAATATATAATTATAGTTCTCATCAAATTAATGGTAACCATGCACATTTATTTAGTAAGAGTCTTACGTTTGTGCCGACAAGGAGGGCAAACATTACAGATTTGTTGACTGATTTAAAATTATATTCTAGGAAATTAAAACTGGCTGCGTATTTTCATGGATCCACTATGCTGGGAAATAACCCTTACAAATTACCAAATACATTTAAACCAAATCTGCATCCAGCGTTGAAGTTGTTTGAAGAAATGTGTGAACTGGACTTTAGACATTTATTGAAAAATGTTGGAAGTCATGGTGACTGTAATTTAAAATCTGAGCAGAGGGCTGTGTTAGATACTTTGAGGTGTAGAAGTGACCTACATTTTATGCAACCCGATAAAGGTGGAGGCCTAGTGGTAATGAATGTTATCGATTATAAACAATGAATGCTGCAGTTATTATATGAAGATAATTGTGTTGAAGCATCTCTTAATCAGGTAAATATCTAATATTTAAGAAATGATTATAGTTGTGAAGATATGCTCACTCAAGGGCAAATTACCACTGAAACCCATTCATTTATGTATGTTAAATATTCTAAGGTGGCAACAATCTCTGGAATACCAAAGATACATAAAAACATTGATAATCCATCTTTACATCCCATAGTGGATGTGGGTCACTCTAAAACCTATTTTATTGCAAAATATGTTGACAAGCAGTTAAAAAACAATTTACAGACCTTAGGATGTGTATGCCGTGATTCATGGGATTTCCTTTCTAAATGTAACACTGTGGGGGAACCATAACCAATTTGGATGATATAATGTTCATAACAGTGGATGTTAAAGATTTGTACACTTGTATGCCACAATATGTGGGGGTTGAATGGTTTACAGAATTTTTTACTGATGTTATTCCTATAGGACAAGACAGGATTAATGTTTTATCACATTTGTTTGAAATTGTGTTATGTAACAATTATATATATATGTAACAAGTTAAAGGAGTAGCAATAGGGTCCCCTTTAGACCCCTTGTATATGAATGTAGTTATGGCTAGTTAGGAGAGAAAAATTCTATTTAGTTCCAAATATATGTCCCATGTAAGAATGTATACACAATTTTTACATAATTTGTTTTTTATATGGGATGGACCAAAGGAATTAATACATGAATTTGTCCAATATTTAAATGAGTCCACTGAATTTTTGAAATTTTCATTTTCATAACTTGCGTACTTGGATATTTTAATTAGTAAAGATGTAACTAAGGGTTGTTTAAAATCCAGTATATTTAGAAAGAAAACCTATTCCAGAAAGTTTTTACATTTTACTAGTAACCATCGCTTTCATGTTAAAAAGACGGTGATAAAGGACCAATTGATGTGGGCTGCAAGGATGGTTAGTATGTTTAGTGAATTTATGGATGAATGTCAATTTATAAGGCAAATGTTTTTGAACAGAGATTATCCCAATGAAATGGTAGATGCTTTTATTAAAGAAGTAATAAATAAAAGAAAAATTGGCCAATATAAACCTTTGTTAAATTATGATATAGAGGTGCTGAATGTACCCAATCGGGGAGTAGAAAAGGAGAGTGATGAGGAAGGGGTTGACTCGACTATTAGTACTGATGAGTTAAGCCCCCTAGAAAAAATGAGTTTCATTACTATGTTTATCAACGATAGTGGGTCCATATTTTACACAAAAGAATTGTGCCCTTATTTCAGGTAATGCTGAACTGAGTAATAGAGACCGGAATCTAAAAGATTGGTCTGATTCTTGTATAGTTTCAATAAACAAATTAAGAGGTAGGATTATGAAATGTAATATGTGCAACCAATGTAGTAATATTTTGGAATGTAATAATATTACTCCAGGTGGAAAATAAATTAACATCCCTGTTTTTTTTAATTGTAATACTAAATGAGCTATATATGCAGAAAAATGCCTTGACTGTTCTTCATATTATATAGGTAAAACTGAACGGAAGATGAGGCAGTGTGTCTACAAACATTACATGAGATTAATAAAAAGAAAAATACAAACACCGTATATAAACATTTAGAAAGAAATCAAGATCATAAATTTGTGTTTGTCATATTAGAACAGGTAAAAGTTGGTCCTAGGGGGGTTCATGGAAAGTACTTGAGAATAGGGAATACTGGTGGCAAACATTTTTAAATGCCTCAGTGAGGCCAGGTTTAAATGAGACTATCTCTATTTCTAGTGTATTAAAATTAAAATTTTGTAATAGGTAGTATGTTTTTATTGTTAATATTCATGTAACTTAATAATGTGAAATGATGAGGTTATACTGTGCCTTTTAGACTGTATAATTTTAATAGGCTGACAAGTGTTTTTATTGGATCATTGAATAATTAAGTCTGTATATAAACTGTAAAGTGTGGTGTTAAATTGTCTGATGAAGGCTGGGGGTTCAGCCGAAACCACTTACCTTTAATAAACTGAGACCTTTTGGATAGTTGCTGGCTTTGGTTTTATTAGTTTGTTGTGCTTTTTTCATTATAATTCATTTTACATTATGATATGATTTTTAAGTGGGGTAGTAATACAATTTTTCAGTACACATACAAGTTCCTACACATGTATATAGGTGTACACACCTGGTAGTCCAGACGTAGTTAACACCCATCATGATGTATTTTAATCCCTAAATATTCTTCCTTCACTTTGCTATGCCTATATAATAATGAACTCATGCTCATTCTCCTTCAAAGGTTGAATAAGTGTCTGTCTATTCCAAAGAGAACTCTGCATCTGAAATACAGAATAACTTATCCTGAGAGATTTTTATTACAAATAGTATTAGCTTAACTAGAGTCAGTCATTATTTTAATACAATATCAGCAGGGAAAATATTTATTTCTGTTTTTTAAGATAAAGTCCTCTGATCATGGAGGGTGTCTGTAGGAGTTCCACAAAGTCTTTGTTGATGTTCTCTTATGCCTTTGGGTTTAGCTGGTAAATGTTATTATTACATCAGGGGATCCATTCCTTAAAAGCAGTTTCTTTTGGCATCTATTCTTAAACTATAAGAATTTTCTAACCTTGGATTCCTGTTACAACACTGGTATACAAAACAGATTTTCAATTGTGATTGTCCTGAAAAGATGATTAATGAATGCTACCCCTGGGTTAGTACATCAAAATCAAATTGATTGATTTTATAAAAAGTTGCATATGCCAAAGGCAGCAGAGATTACACTTGTGTTGAATCAATATACACATTTATGAAGCAACGTGCCTTCAACCCTTTGTCCTGATTACAAAACTGCTTTTGAACTAATATTATGAGACATTTGGTGGGAGAAGATAGTGAGTTCTGGCTTTGTGCAGGACTTTTATATGTATGGCATTGATCTGATGGATTGACACCATAATGTAGGTAACCCTGAGATCTTCCTAATCCTTTATATGTATCGAGAGGCACAAACCAAGATTTCTCCTTGTCCTTATACTTGTTTGACTTGCATATTGAAATTGCTGCCTCAGTGAAAAGTCTGACCTGTGTTGATATGTCTAACAATTATTTGCATTTCTTGTAAGATAAAGTTTTATTCAGACAAGTTCTTGTTATAGTATATGCAATGTAGAGGCAATTTGCTTCTTCTGGAAGGGTAAAAATGCTCGCAGTACATTTTAGACACGGATCAAAGATTAAGATGTAAATGCCTGTTAGTCATTTAAGAATTTCTATGCACTTGTATAGTTCCAAGGTGGACAGCAAGCATCAATAGGGTTATAATGAATCATCCCTAGCCTGAAATATATCCAGAGATAAACTTTTTCCTAATGAAAAAATATATATATATTACCTCATACTCTATGAAATGTCATTAATGAATGCCTAACAAACATTCTGTGGAAACATTTCCATCTTCTTCAACAAACTGAAATGCTTGAATGGGATCCCTAAAATCCTAATATCTGGGAAGAATGGAAATGAATACTCAAACAATTTCAAAATTAATCTATCAATATGTATAAACACTTGATGACATATGTCCACAACATTCTGTTCAAATTCACGTCTTCTTCTTTCTTAAAAATCTCATCACAAACAACTCAGAGGACCAGTCCAACAGAACAAAGGCAACACGTCATGTGTGCATTTTTTGGATCAGTAAGACAAAGGTAAAAATACAAAACAATAAACTTCAAAGTATTGTTTTATATTTAAACAAGGTCTATGGCTTGCAAAAATGTTTTGGAAACAGAGACTGAAATGCATAAGAATATACAGGGCACCTGAGGAAAAAGAAGGAAACATTCCATGAGCATAAAGGTATAACTGTTGGATAATGGACTATCATAAAAATAAGAAAACCTCGGACGCTATTGATTGGAACTTGGAAATCAGCCGTAAGGATCAAAATTATGGTTATACAACTCTTAAAGGAATTTTGAAAACAATGAGAAAATTACTGCATCTTTTATACACAAAAGACCTACTACACATTTCTTTGTTAGTGGACCTAAAACTGTATGACAAAACGTGAATACTTTTTAAAACTTTCAAAAAATGCCCTAGTCAGAACAATTTTTAATTATATCAGCAAGCAATTTTAATTAAAAATTATTGAGGTTCAATCAGCTTATGGGGAAAAGCTTGCACTTGACAAATCCAGATTGAAAGATTTCTACAAGTATATCTATAATCAATCAGAAGAACTCATACTGTTACTGTATTATAGGTAAATAATTCTTTGGCATATGACAGAGTTAATTGCAAATTAATTAAATTAATTCAGCTATTATTTATCTTCAGTTCGAATACGGAAACTTTTGTGGCATGTCTATTACAGTATAAGTTACTAAATGTTATGGTAATGAAGCAAATCAACACAGTGGAGTGATTCAACAACCTGTAAAGCAACTGTGTAGACTCCATGCTAGTGTTGGCCGTCTATTCCAAAACATTCCGAATACAGCTACGGAAATGAGTCTACTCAGAAACAAGAGCAAGTAAAAGCTCTTACATGTGTACAGCACTGATCTTAACATATAACACCACATATATTTGGACCTAATTGCACAGGGTAGATGCTAGAAAATCCATGTAACAATCATAATAATGTCATTTTAAGTGCCATGACATAAATGCAGCTTCGCTCCCCCACCCCCAAATGAAGAATATACTTATAAGTAATGCAGGCTGCTAAAATGTGTAATGAAACATAGTATTAGACTGTAATGTAAGCATATGCAGGATGTAGGTGATGGATTACAGTATTCTTCTGTTACAACATTGGGCTTCCATGTAGTTTCCTTGTCTGCATGGTTACTAACCATTTAGATTCTGGTCTGTCAGTACAGTTGTTGTGTCTTTTGGCTTTTCCTGGTTAGGGGTCACCACAGCAGAACTCCGGTCCGCTAATGATTGGCAGTTGATTTTTACGTGCTGAGTTGCCAGCCCTGACACAACCTTCAACAAAGGTACGCCCATTCATGCATGTCTCCACGCAGAAGACACTCTAGCTGAGAGTCGAACCAGACAGCGTCTTACTGTGAGGCGACAATGCTACCGCAGCACCACCACCGCGTGAGTGATCACAAAAAAGAGTAACAGTATATAGATGTTCACTTCGTGTAAGCACTTCCACAGTGTTCATGTTGAATGCATGGCAACAGTGAATGCTGACATCAGGGGGTGTATCAGGTTGCACTTGCAGAGGAGAATATATAGGGCTGTGAAGGGTGAAAGTGCATGTAAACAGTGCACATTTCCTAAGTTTTGTGTCATCCTCTTTATTGTTTGTGAAAATGTATTGGATTTGTCTGCATTAATTTAAAATTTATTTTTTAATATTTGTCCTTGTTTGTGCAATGCAGCACTTAGTGCAACCATGAGAAACAGAGGAATGAATGTTAGGTTTCTCTGTATTGTTATGTAGCTATTCCTGTGGCAGCACATGTATGTGTTAGGGCTGGAATATAGATGGTCCTGGTTTGACACCAGAGTGTGCAACCTTTCCTTCACTTTTTATGGTCCATATTTGCATGATATTCCTAGAATGGAGAAAATATCAATTTTGCCTATGTTTATCTTATTTATGCAAAGGTGCACAGAGGTGCACATAGCTGCTCATAGCTGCACATAGTGCACCAATGAGCAAGTAACAGGTGTATTTAATAGATGCGTGTTATAGCATAAACAAGTGAATTCCATATTAATCAACCAATCCAACATGGGGGAGCTATTCAACAATGTATAAAGTATCCATGTAGCTTACATCCTGTTTTTTCCTTTATCCTTTAATACCATTGGGGTAGAGACAAGGACATTTTAACTGACACAATGCTAGGGGCTGCTGCACCTATTCTATGTCTGCATGCACTAGAGACTGAAGCCAATGCTGCTGCTAACAATAGACATAGGCCAAGAAGGAGAAGAGTGATAGGGCCCGGGGTGACTTTCCAGGTGCTACATGAGCTGCAGATTATAGAGCAATACAGGGTGGACAGAGAGACATTACAAGAACTCTGTGAGCTGAGCGCTGCCAGCCTTACCTCAGAGTCAGAGCCAACCGAGGGAAAACCACCCCAGTGGAAACTAAGGTATGTTTAGCCCTTAGGAATATTAACTACTGATAACTTTCAAAGACCAACTGGAGACATGATAAGTGTATCACAGGCATCAGCCTCCAGGATCCTCAACCAATTTCTGGATGCTATGCTCATACATGCCACTGAACACATATTTTCCCCCATACTTCTGAACAGAGGGCCAGTAATATGGAACTGTTTTACTATGTAGCACACTACCCTGAAGTACTGGGTGCCATAGATTGCACTCATGGTACACATTAAAGCACCACCTGGTGAGCAGGGTAGAATCTACATTAACAGCAAGGGATACCACTTCAACTGTCAAGTCATGTGGAATGCCCAGGGAATTATCTTGAATGTGTGTGCTGGCAACCCTGGCAGTTAACATGACTTCCATATCTGGCGCACATCACAGCTGTACCAGATGTTTGCTAGGGTGGACATCCCACAGTGCCATTTACTGGAGGATGATGGCTATGCCCTGGAACCATGGCTGATGACACCCAATAAAAGTGAACACACATCCAATGAAGAATGCCATAATGAGGCATACACTTAAACTTGAAATATTATAGAGCATGTGTTTGGGCTTCTAAAGTCACAGTTCTGGTGCCTAGATATATCTGGTGGAGCCCTGCAGTATAATCCATGCACATGTACACACATATTCACAGTAGGTGCTATGCTCCGCAATCTGATCTTGTGGAAACAGCTGCAGCAGGATCAGCAAGCAACATCCCCTACCAATGCCTAGGTCACCACAGCCACAGTCAGAGGAGGACTTGGAGGAGGAATCTCCAGCTGCTGTCCCTGTGGGCAGACATAGACATGCTAAGTATGCCCTTGCTTTGGCTATGAGGCAACACATAGCATCATATAGCTCAACCTCTTAGAGCAAGATATTTGGAGAAATCTATAAATAAAGGTGGGACAAAGATCCAGAAATAGGAACAATTTTTAAATATTGTTCTTACAAACTTAGAAAGTTGATAGAAAAAACAGGTTTTGAATTAGCATGAATTTTCTGAAGGATCAGAATTCTGAAAATCAAATGTCTGTCATTATTTTCTAATTTCAGTCTTTAATGAATTGTTGGTAATTTGTCAGAGAACCACAATTTTATGAAAAATGAGCCAAAAATATGATGCCAAAATCTAGACATTCTGTGAAAATCTGTACAGTTAATAGGTATGCATAGCACATTCGCTGACCACATAGGGATCTAATACCTTTTTCCTACTTAATTACATATAGTAAAATTCATGCCAGACAACTCACACAAACCTTTACCTCCCCATGTATCGGTTGCATACCTCTCAACTGTCCAGATTTTTGCAGACTGTCCAGATTTTTGCCTCACATTTTTGGTCTGTTTTTCATACAATTGTGGTATTCTGGCAAATTAATAGCAAATCATTAAAGATTTAAGTTAGAAAACAATGACAGACATTTGAGTTTCAGGCTTTATATACTTCAGAAAATTCATGCTAATGCAAAACTTGTTATTCTATTAACTTTCAATGTTTATAAAAGTAATTTTTAAAAATTGTCCCTATTTTGGGCCTTTGTCCCACTTTTACATATGGCTTTCTCCACATTTCTTGTACTAAGAGGTTGAGAGGTATGTGTGTACTGCTTGCATCAGACAGAGTCAGCCCTGAGCTAAAGGTGTGTTAACTGCTGCATTTGCAAGGTAAGTCCTGAACCTAGAGTGTATTATTTAATAATAGTATGGCATATCCTTGTATTTCCTAACTTGGTACAGTAAGCAAGTAAATAGTGGTGGATTTGTACAGAATGTACCTTAACATGTGATACCAGACAGGTATACTACTTATACATACTACTTATTCATGCCCATTAATAATTAGCCTCGGGCATGAAAGAGTCACACAGTCATACCTCTGAAGAATTCTGATGTTCCCTGCATGGCCTCAGTTTAGCCCCATACCTTTCTACTGGTAAATCACTGAAGACAGAAGTTAGAAAGAGAAAGTGATAATACACACTGCAGTTTCAGAGTTCAGACTTGTTTGTGTCATAGCAGTAACTGGGCTTTGTCCCACCTCCCAAAAGAGGAGTGTACCCTTGCTCCTGCCATAACAGTAACTCAACTATGCTGCCCCCAAAACAACAGTATATGTGTGTTTGTGCCATCTAACCTGGAGTTAATTTGTTGGCAACTGCATGTCATATTATTGCTAGTTAATATCTTCTCACATGTTAAGGCCAGTGATATAAAATAGCTTACACACTGCATGTGTTAGATAACTGATAAATGATCAAGAAGCACAGAAAGGTAACACAGAGCTACATAAGTGTAAGCATAATTATGGCAGGTTGAGTAACCACAAACTGCTCTGTCTCCAAATATAGTAAAGAGAATCAAATGTACAAATCACACCTGATTGTTTGATAGCAGTGTACATTCTGATGCACTTGGTTGTGTGAAGAATGACTTTCCATTTTGTTGATGCAAAGCTGTTTGTATGGCCAAGAGGACTAAGATATCTGTCTTGTTTTCTGCAGCTGTATTGGTGTGAAGCTTCATATTTAGAAATTTGTGAAGTGTACTATCAAGTTTTACTGTGCTTGTACATATTTTGTGTATGTGTTCCTTAGTTTTAATATCTTTTCTTATTTGTCTTCATTTAATTCCAGTTTTGTGTGATGCACAGTGTCCTGAAAAAAAAAACATTTGGCTAAGCTTATCTTGTTTGCATGAAGCACGGCATTGTGGAAACAGGGTAAAACCAGATTTCCTAGAAAGCAGAACCTGAGAATAAAAAACAGATATATTCAATTAATGCTCTGAGCCACTGCAAAAAGTTGGCCTGGAGTACAGATGGGACTGATGTACAGCAGTGAGCATTAACAATATGCCTCACATATGCGCACTGCTTCCCTGCATGCAAACATGCCTAGCTCACATGTGCGTACATTTTGTTAACCATTGCACAAATCCAATGCTTGGTGTGTTATGGAATTGTATATATACTATTTTATTATTGATGTTTATTGTCCACTTCCATTGTATGACATAAAACTACATGTGGAAACATTGCAAACTAAGAAATAATATAGCATAATATTATATAATATAATATTATATAACATAATATATTAGTATATATAATATAATAATAATATATGTTATGACAATAATAATAGTAGCAATAATAATATGTTATTTAAAAAAGTCTGCTCTTCACTTTTTCCCTTAGAACTGATCTAGTTCTCATAATAAACATAGACCCCAAACAGTTCAAACCACTGCCAAAACGAAGCCAGAGAAGCAGATGCGTGATGTCCAATTCTTTGTTCAAAACTAAGCGCTTTCACCAACAGACTGTGGCATCATCAGAGTCAACTCTGATGATGCCACAGTCTGTTGGTGAAAGTGCTTAGATTTGAACAAAGAATTGGACATCACGCATCTGCTTCTCTGGCTTCGTTTTGGCAGTGGTTTGACCTTTTTGGGGTCTACGTTTTGAATTGTCTATAACCCTTTCTTGGGTTTTCGTTTATTCCAGTCTCATAATAAACACCTTATTCCCACTCTAAAGCCTGGCACTTGCTCACTAAAGCAATTATATAAGTCAGCGCTAAAAAATTAAAAGCACTACACCGTCACAAACTCCCCTTGAGTACTTTGTTCCCCATTGGCCCTTTTTGTCAATTATAAAGGAATTCCCAATACTATTCTAGTATGTCCAAAGGTCAGTTGTCAATCTCCTCTCTGGTTCAGCTGGTGAATCTGGGAATATTGAGGCAATGTTATAACTGCCTCATGTACACAGACAACCCTCTCCTCCTCCGAACAAATTCCAACACATGTGAGAGATGCAACCATATAGCCAAACTGGAGGCTAAGCTCTCTCAACTCAGTACTGGCGTAACCAGTCAGGAGGAGAAGGAAACCACAATCACTACAATTCCAGTCTCACACAGACCTACCACGACAGCAAACCAAAAACATATAAACACACAAAAACATACTCGGAGGCTCTAAATAAAAATATGCCTAAGCAGCATTGACCTCCAAAGCAGACATCCAAGCAACCGCTACCCCAAAACAAAACACATGCAACACATAGCTCACAAAGCCAGTGTGCCAAACAGTCACAGCCCTTAAGGCTAAACAGCACACCCGATACACTTGTAATAGGTGACTCTATCATCAGGCACACTGACGTCCCGCTCACCATGCTGAATAAGGAGAAGGGCACGGTGAGCTGCCTGTCAGGTGCTAGGATCTGCCACATAACACAAGCACTCAGGTCACTCAAAGGCAAGTACAAATATGACTCAGTCATTGTCCATGCTGGTGTGAATAACCTGAGACGTACCTCCCTGGACTACATGAAAAGAGACATAGAGGAGCTCTCTGAGCATGTAGCCCAGGCCAGTATGACCCTGACCTTGAGTAGCATCTTACCCTCACCAAGAATGATGCCACAATATGAAGACAAGATGATCAATTTCAACAATTAGCTTAAGTACTGGTGTCATTCAAAGGGGATCCAATGCCTGTCTGCCTGGGATGACATGCTCGACAAGCCACGATGCTTCGCTAGGGATGGCTTGCAGCTGTCACCCCTGGGCTTTCAGATATTAGCAAAGGCTCTTGCCACCCCCATAGTGCCTTTTTTAGGCAAGGCTCAAAAGACAAACCCACCTCCATAGGTATCACAAGGGATAAGAAACTAAGAGTAATGCTACTCAACGCCAGAAGACTAAATCTCAAGATGCACACACTCGAAACTCTCCTTAGCATGGAGAACATCGATATCTGTGCAGTAACAGAAACCTGGTTCAAGGCTCCAGAGTGCACCCCAGCACTACCAGGTTATACCTCATACCATGTTTTTCGGCCCCAAAACTTGGACCGAACCACAAAAGGAGGGGGAGTATCAATATTCGTCAAAGATACCCACACCTCCAGGTTGGTGGCACAGCACGAAGCATCAGAGACTATCCATGTGCAACTAACAGTGGGTAAAACTGCCTTCCAGTTTATAGCCTGCGACAGACCACCCCCCCAAACCCAGGAACCCCACTCGGCCTTCCTGAGAACACTGGAAAATATGAAGGTCTCTCCAAACACCATTATATTGGGTGACTTCAACTACCCTAACATAGACTGGGAGCATTACTCTAGCTCCAACACCCTAGCCCAAAGGTTCCTAGAACTTATAAACTCAAATGCTATGGAACAACTTGTTGATACTCCCACTAGAGGGGAAAACATACTGGACCTGATAATCATCAGCATGGGGACTCTATGCTCCAGACCAGAAGTGTATCCCTCACTGGTAAGATCAGACCATAAACTAATCTCACTAGATATTCACATCCCGACCCCAGCCCCTGCCCAGAAAACCACAGTGAAAAACTTCTCTAAAGCAAATTTCACACTCCTCAAAACTGAGGTGGAATCCTTCAAAGCCCCCGGGCCTGTGGAAAATACGGTCCAGACCGCAGAATCCTTTATAAACGCATGCTATGAACACCTTCAGGAATGCATGGATCATGTAATCCAAAATAAAACCAAGACCCAATCCTCCAAAGTTAGGTGTCCTGTCTGGTGGACCCCAGCCATAAACAAACTATACAATAGAAGGAGGAAGCTACTACATGATAGAGCAAAATCCCAAAAAGGGAAGGCATCTCTGATCAGTATTAGCAAAAAACTATGGGCACTCATAAAATCGTCTAAGGCTAGCTTCGAGAGAAAAATTACACAGGACACTAAGGATAATCACAAGGCTTTCTTTAGTTATGTTAGGAACCTGGGTGGGAATTTCCAGATATGCTCAGAATTAGTCCAAAATGACAAAAAATACACCAAACCCACAGACATTGCCAACATCCTAGCTGACAGGTTCAGTGCAAACTTCTCCCCCCCTTCCCCACCAAAAGGGCAAATATCTATCCCAGCAGACTGCTACCCCCCTGACATATCAGATGCTCAGGTAAGAGCCGCCCTCTCCAAAGCAAAAAACACAGCATCAATGGGACCAGAGGGTGTCCCGGGCTGCGTCCTACATGAACTCCAAGAAGAACTAAACCCAAACATAAAACTACTGTTCAATTTCAGCCTTGCTACAGGATATGTACCCAAAGAGGGGCGTACAGCAACAGTGGTCCCTATCCACAAAGGTGGTGCCTCAACGGATCCTGGAAACTATAACCCCATAAGCTTGACTAGCTTGGTCTGCAAAGCTATGGAAAGGATCATCATGGACCTCATAAATAAAGATATTGGGGACCTACAGACACTGGATCCTACCCAGTTAGGCTTTGTTAATGGCAGATCCTGCCTCTTAAACCTAGTCGATTTCTTTGAAACAGTCGCCAAGGCCATTGACGAGGGGAAGGTGGTCCACACAGCCTACCTGGACCTTGCAAAAGCCTTTGATAAAATACCCCACTCGGACATTATAGATAAGCTCACCAACTTAAATATAAACCCCTATGTCACTAGATGGGTTGCAAGCTGGCTCAAGGACAGAAGACACATGGTTAGAATAGCTGGAGCCATGTCAGACTCCAAATCAGTTACAAGTGGCATCCCACAAGGCTCAGTCCTGGGACCTCTCTTGTTCAGTATATATTTCTCGGAGGTACAGGCTAACACGGAAGGACTGTGGCTGACCAAGTTCGCAGATGACTGCAAACTGGGCGCCATAATCAACTCTCCAGCTGACACAAGCATCCCACAAAAGGGCCTCATAGAAACAGACAACTGGTGCCAGAGCCATGGCCTCAAGCTAAACGCCAAAAAGTTTATAGTCATCCCCTTTGGCAAAAACAAAGTGCCCACAAATTACCACATAGGTGGTAATCCATTAAGTACGGAAGAAGTAATTAGGGACCTGGGGACCCAAGTTGATAGCAATCTCTCATTTGACAACCACATGGCCAAATTGGTTAGAAAAACATTTTATATAGCCCACCTAATCATGAAGGGATTCACATCTAGATCAGGGGAGGTTATCGTGCCTCTTTACTCATCCCTCATCAGGCCCATAATTGAGTACAATGCCCCTTTTGGGATGTACCTTACCAGACACCTGCAGCAACTGGAAAGACCCCAAAAGTACCTCACCAAGAGGATCAAAGGGCTCAAACAGATGCCATATGCTGCCCGGTTAAAGAAACTCCAGCTCTACTCAGTGGCATACCGCCTGCTCAGAGGCGATCTGTGCCTGACGTATAAAGCCATGTCCAACCTGGAATTAATGGACATGTTGCACCTCAGAAAATCCAAATCCCACCGAGCTATGCGCTCGAGAGACTTGAATCTCAGCACCGAAATAAATAGGACATGCTGGAGGGACAGATTCATAACCCAGAAGCTCCCTTCACTCTGGAATAAAATCCCAGTCCAGGTTAGGCAGAGTCCCTCATTGACTCTCTTCAAGAGGAATCTTGATGAGTGGATGGGAGATAGTAGGTTTACCCCGGGTATCACTTCTGTGTCACTGTTAGACAGAGGCACAGTATACTAACCTCGAAAAAGGGCATAGCAAAATTCATTTAAAATGGGTGGCGAAAGCCAAACACACTCTGGCTAGGCTTATAAATGCCCTCGGTCAGATAGCCTAGTATGAACCTATGAACCTATAAAATACATTAATTTGATCTCCCCAAAAAAACACCCCAAACAAGCACTACAAATCTCAGGTCTCATTAATTTTTCCACACATATATCAACTACAATACAAAGTGTTTTATATATATATATATATATATATATATATATATATATATATATATATATATATGATGTTGTGTCCTCACTTATAAACAGGGTCATTTGGTTGTACTCACAGCCTTACTCTGCAAAATTCAAACAGGGTAGTATGCTCAATAAGGTTACTTGTGTTGTTACCCAGCTAGGCTTCCAAACAGTCTACTACTATTAGGCTACTAGCCTAAGATGAGATTATGAAGAAATGTACCTATGTAGGCCTCTTAATTTCTTGTTTCCCACATGGCCTGTTGATACCATCTATTATAAGATCACCTGCATTCCTGACAAAATCAGACTTGTGCTGTGGTGTGTGCAATAAATTTTGTGTTCTGTACTTTGTGTACTTAGGTATGGATTCTATTCTCACTACAGTCAACTTTGTAAGTGTGTGAGTGTGTGTGTGTCTACACAGAAGAGCAGAAGTGTGTATCCCACAGTTATCTCTCCAATGGCATGGCTTGCCAATTTATGAGACTTGTATAAGTCTACACATCCATTTCATGCAGGCCTCCCAAACTCTTTTTCCCACATGGCCAGCTGATATAATCTACTATAAGTTCACCTGCAGTCATGACAGAATCAGACTTGTGAAATTGCACATGTGATCAATATTGTGTCCTGTAGTCTGTGTACTTAGGTGGGTATTCT
Source organism: Protopterus annectens (assembly GCF_019279795.1). Taxonomy (NCBI): domain Eukaryota; kingdom Metazoa; phylum Chordata; order Ceratodontiformes; family Protopteridae; genus Protopterus; species Protopterus annectens. Next base: position 369,108,145 of record NC_056729.1, on the reverse strand, counting down.
ATTCTCACAGCAGTCAAATGGGGGCTGTTTGTATGTGTAAGAGTTGTTGTTGGACTTTACAGTGAGCCTTTTACAGCAGCCTGGGGACACTGTTAACTTGTCAACAGGAACTGCTGATGTCATAATCTATAGAGTTTTGTCTGACACACTCCAAGTTGGAAATGAGCCATGGCACTTGTGTAAAGTATTGACTTATATAGTCTGTATACTTAGATTGATAGGGGCCTTTTTTCTCACTGCAGTCAACTGTGTGTGTCTCTACTCAGCAGACTAGATGTGCTATCCTGCAGTTACTTTTCCAATGGCATGCCTTATTAGAGTAGACTCTAAGTCGCACATGAGCCGTGGTGCTTGTGTGAAGTACAGTGTTCAGAAGTGTCTATACATAGATAGGTAGGGGTTCAATTCACACTGCAGTCAAATGGGGGGTGGTTGATTTGTGCACATTTGAGCTGCAAATGGACTTTACAGTGATCCTTTTACACCAGCCTGTGGGACACTGTTATGTTGTCTAAAACAGACACCATAGATGTCATCATCTATAGAGTGTTGTCTGACACCCCCCAAGTTGGACTTGAGCCATGGTGCTTGTGTAAAGTATTGACTTCTATAGTCTGTATACTTAGATAGGTAGGGGCTTTTTTCTCACTGCAGTCAACTGTGTGTATGTCTCTACTCAGCAGACTAGATGTGCTACCCTACAGCTACTTTCCCAGTGGCATACCTTGCTAATCTTTTCATACTTGCAGAAGCTTACATATCCATTTCATGCAGCCCTCCCACCCTCTTGTCTTCCACATGGCCTACTGATGTCATCCACTATAAGCTAACCTGCAGACATATAAAAGTCTGACATGTGGTGTGGCACTTATGTATAGTAGCATGTGTACTTAGACAGGTAGGAGTTCTGTTCTCACTGCAGTCAGCTGTGTGTGTGTGTGTGTGTGTGTGTGTGTGTGTGTGTGTGTGTGTGTGTGTGTGTGTGTATGTGTGTTTGTGTGTGTGCATGTGTGTGTGTGCATGTGTGTGTGAGTGTGCATGTGTGTGTGTGTGTGTGTGTGTGTGTGTGTGTGTGTGTGTGTGTGTGTGTGTGTGACAGATATTACTTGACATCACAGAGATCTATTACACCAGCATGCAGGACACTGTTATCATCATATGCTCAAAAGACAATGCTGATGTAATCAGATGCATCATATTATTGCATACTCAACCATTCCACCAGACCAGAATCAGACACTGGCCTGGAGCCCAGGCAGACATCACCTTAGTTTCATATGAGTTTACTAAGTAGAGGACTGGTGACAGGTATGCTTTGCAGTATGTCTGGTGGAGACGGGGAGGTGAAGTTTGCCACAAACTGACTAGTAGCAGGTTGGTGATGTCCTTAGGGTCAGTATGACTGGTACCATCCACTACTGTTTGGGAAAAAAACTGGACCTTCACTTTTAGATGTCTGACATAGCTAAAGAATGCTTCCTGGTTATCTTTAGCTAGGAATACTACTTTAGGTTTGTACATGGCATTAGAGGGACTTTACAAGAAATCTAAATTCCATGTTCAGCCTGTGGAGGGGTGCCCATCCTTTGCTGAGTCACTTCCCTCTTTTTCTTAGATGTTATTTTCTTCCACTTGTTGTATAACTTATGTATGCTTGATGCCTACCAGGATGGCTTATTTTCTGTGAGGAACTTGTTTTGATCGGTTCATGTTCATCCGACTCTATACATTTGTATAGCTGTTTATACAGGCCATGTGTGTACACATCTGTATTGCAGTCATTGTTGACAGTGGTAAAATGGGGTGTGCAACTCTTTATGCCATCAGTTAGGAGCCTATAATTTGCTTTGGGAAGTGTTTCATCCTTACTCCTCTTCAAGGGGGTGTTGGGTATGATTATAAATCTGAACAATACTGAATTGTGATTTGACCTGATCACAGGAGGCAACACAAAGTGGTTAGTGCAGAGAACCACTGTGTTAGTCCATACTAAGTCTAGGACAGTCAACCCCTTGTGGGTATGTAGAATATCCATTCTACAGCATGTGTATTAATAAAGTCCAAAAACCTTAGGGTGAGTATGTTTTTGCACATATATGACTGCAAATCAATGAAAGGATAGCTGAAATTACATATGACCAAAGTGCTTGGCTGTCTAGTGGGTAATCTAATTAGGTCCAGGAAGACAGAGCAGTCCTTGTAGTACAGGGTGGGAAACCGGTAGCTAATAATGATATGGAAAACAGTTTTACATACAGTTAGCTGGACTTGGAGTAGAGCTAGAGAGTCATGCTCTTTGACCAGTCTTGCCATGTATTTGTCATTAATGAAGATGTATACACCTCCACTTTTGGCTCTTTCATGCTCATTTTGATGTGTGAATATGTGGAAGACACTGTACCCCTGCATGGCCAGGGTGCTGTCTGCAGCCATGAACCATGTCTGAGGCACTGCACAGTCATGGGCATCTTCCAAGCTAAGGAGATCTTCTAGTGAGTGGAGTTTCTGATTTATACTCCTTGCAATAAGCAGCATAACCTTCAGTTTTTCTATGGTGAATTTTTTTACATAGGTTCATAGGTTGGTACTAGGCTATCAGCCCTAGGGCCTATACAAGCCTAGCCATAACAATTCCATGACTATTCCTTCCACACTATTTACTTCCCTGGACCCCTGTCTAGCAGGGTGACTGACATGATCCCCGGGGTGAATTTCCTTTCTCCCATCCAATCGTCAAGGTTCCTTTTGAAGAGGGCCAAAGAGGTACTCTGCTTGACATATATGGGCAGTCTATTCCAGAGTCTGGGGAGCCTCTGGGTCAGGAACCTATCCCTCCAGCAAGTTTTGTTTATTGTGATGACAAGGTTTAGATCCCTGGAGTGTGTGGCTCTGAGGGATTGGGATTTCTTTAAGTGTAGCATGTCCAACAGATCTAGGTTTGACATGGCCTTGTGTGTTAAGCAGAGATCGCCTCTGAGTAGACGATATGTGACGGAGTATAGCTGGAGTTTTTTAAGGCGGTCAGTGTGAGGCATCTGCTTTAGGCCTGTGATTCTTTTAGTGAGGTATTTCTGTGGCCTTTCCAGTTGTTGCAGATGTCTTGAGAGGTACATACCAAATGGGGCATTGCATTCTATAATGTGTCTAATGAGGGATGACTACAGTGGGACAATGACCTCCTTTTTCTGGATGAAAAGCCCTTAGTGATGAGGTGTGCCACATAGAAAGATTTCCTGACTGTTGTGGTGATGTGATTATCAAAGCTGAGACCACTGTTCACCTGTGTCCCTAAGTCTCTTATCACACTTTTGGTGTTTAGTGTACTGCCACCTATGTGGTAATTCATGGGTACATGCTTTTTCCTAAAGGGGATAACTATACATTTCTTGGCATTGAACTTGAGCCCATGGCTCTGACACTAAGCATCTGTTTTTGTAAGGCCCTTTTGTAGAGTATCCACATAATTTTGGGATTCAATAATGGCTCCCAGTTTGCAGTCATCTGCAAACTTTGTTAGCCAGAGTCCCTTAGTGTTGGCCTGTACTTCAGAGAAGTAGATGCCAAACAAGAGCAGTCCCAGGACTGAACCCCGAGGTACTCCACTTGTCACTTATCTGGAGCTGGATTTGGAGTCGGCTACTTTTACAGTGTGGATTCTGTCAGTAAGCCAGTTGGCAACCCATTGAGTGACATAGGGATTAATGCCCATCTTAGTAAGTCTAGCTATGATTCCACAGTGGGGGATGGTCTCAAAGGCCTTAGCAAGGTCCAGATAGGCTGTGTGGACCACCTTACCCTCTTCCACAGCTCTGGAGACTGATTCAAAGAAGTCAATCAGGTTCAGGAGACAAGATCGGCCCTTCATGAACCCAAACTGGGTGGGGTCCAGTGTTTGAAGGTTGTCTATGTCTTTGTTTATAAGTTCCATGATAATACATTCCATGGCCTTGCAGATCAGGCTCATCAGACTGATGGGGCGGTAGTTCCTGGGATCCAAGGTGGATCTCCCCTTCTGGAGTGGGATAACTGTAGCTGTGAGCCACTCAGTGGGCATGAAGCCTGAGGTGAGGCTATGATTAAACATGACACTTAGGTGAGGTGCCAGTTAATTTTGTAGTTCATGTAATACACAGCCCAGGATGTCATCTGGTCCCACGGATGCTGTATTCTTAGCTTTGGAGGGTGCATTTTTTACCTGCGTGGCCATTATTACCAGAATTTGGCAATCTTCCAATATTGAGATGGGCCGTTTAGGGGGTGAGAGGGGGGGCGAAGTTGGCACTGAATTGATCTGCCAGGATATTGGCAATATCCTTGGGATCAATATATTTAATGCCGTTCTGTTGTAGCTCACAGCAGATCTGAGCATTGCCATTTAGATTCTTGACATAGTTATAGCATTCCTTGTGGTTGTCTTTGGAATCTTTGGCAATTTTATTTTAATAACTAGCTTTGGATGATTTTATGAGAGATCTCAACTTCTTACTGAGGCTGGTAAGGGAGATTTTTGCATCCCCGGATGTTCCTCTTTTCTGCAACAGTTTCTTCCTTTTGTTGTAAAGTTTGTTTATGGCAGGGGACCACCAGATTGGCTTCCTTTTTTTGGAGGAGAGCATCTTGGTTATATTTGGGATCGCATGATTCATACATGAGTGGATGTGCTCGTACAGTGCCTTAGTGTAGGATTCAGCAGTCGAACTTTCAGTTCCCGACTGCATGGGTGTCATGAAGTTTGTCACTTCTGACTTGAGTAGCAGGAAGTTGGCTTTGGAGAAGTTTTTTATGGAGGTTTCCTTACTAGGGGGTGGGGGTGGGATGTGGATGTTAAGGGTGATTAGCTTATGGTCAGATCTGACCAACGAGGGGATGACCATAGGTGTGGAACATCAATTTCCCATGTTGGTAATGACCAGATCTAGGATATTGGAGCCGCTGGTGGGACTATGGATTAGTTGATCCAGGGCATTAGAATTTATGAATTCTAAGAACCATTGGGCAAAGGTGTTGGTACACGAGTAGTTTTCCCAGTTAATGGCAGGGTAGTTGAAATCACCCATTATTAGGGTGTTTGGTTGTATCTTAATATTTTCCAGTATGTTTAGAAAGGTGTAGTGAGAATCTTGGGGCATGGTAGGGGATCTGTAGCAAGCTACAATTTGGATTTCAGTCTTACTTAGTGTTAGTTGCACCTGGAGAATTTCAGATGCATTGTGTTGGGCAACTAGCGTGGTGGTGTGAATATCCTTGGTGAATATGGACACTCCTCCACCTTTAGTGTTTTGGTCCTGGTTTGTTGGCTGAAAAGTTTGGTAAGAGTTGTAGCCTGGTATTGCAGGGGTGCTCTCTGGAGTCTTGAACCAGGTCTCAGTTACTGCACAGATATTGATGTTCTCCATTTTTAGGAGTGCCTCGAGAGTGCATTTTGAGGTTTAGACTTCTAGCATTGAGTAGCATTACCTTTAGAATTTGCATGCTTGTACCTGTTATGGTGGTGGGTTTGTCCTTTGAACTTTGCCTAAAAAAAGCACTATAGGGATGGCAAAAGCCTTAGCCAGTAACCTGAATCCCAGGGGGGGCAGGTGCAGACCATCTGTGGCAAAGCATTGTGGTGTGTCGATCATGTCATCCCAGGCAGACAGATACTGGATCCCCTTTGAATGACACCAGAAGCTTAGCCAGTTGTTGAAGTCAATCATTTTGTCCTTATATTGTGGTATCATTCTGGGTGAAGGCATGATGCTACTCAGGGCTAGGGTCATACCTGCCTGGGCCACATGATCCGAGAGCTTTTCCATGTCTCTTTTCATCTAGTCAGGGAGGTACGTCGCAAGTCATTCACTCCAACATGGACAATGACAGAGTCATAGTTGTACTTGTTGTGGAGTGACTTGAGTGCATGCGTTATGTAGCAGATCCTGGCACCCAACAGGCAGCTGACTGTAATTTTCCCTTGTTCAGCCTGGTGAGTGGGACATCAGTATGTTTGACTATAGAGTCACCTATGACTAAAGTGTTAGGTACGTTGTCTTGCCTTAGGGGCTGTTACTGGGAGGCACAATGGTGTTGTGAGCTATGTTACACTTTGGTTGTGATTGGTGTTTGTTTGCATTTCAGCTTCGGATGTCCTTGTTGCTTGGGCAGGTTACAGCTAAGGGCCTCCATATATGTGGATTTAGTGTTGCTTTGTGTGGGTGTTGGTGGTGTGGGTTTAGAAGGGCTATGTGTTGCTTGAGGTGTAGTGCAGGTGTTAACCTTCTCCTCTTGAGTGTCTAGCACAATCTGGGGTGGAGAGAGCTTTGCTTCCAGTTTGGCTATGTAAGTGCATCTCTCACAGGTTGTAGTGTTGGGTGGTAGGAGGAGAGGGTTGTCTGTGTACATGAGGTAATTGCTGCATTGCCCCAGTATACCCAGATTCCCCAAGTGGACAAGAGAAATCACTGGAAGCTGACCCTTGGACATGCTTGGTTTGGTGCATTTTTTGTAAAGTACAGGAGCTGTTTTCCCTTACCTTTGCAAGGTACTTTGCAATTATAGGCTGTTTAGTGCTTATGATTAATTTCTCCTTATTAACAAGGAGAGTTGAGGGCTTGTATCAGTTTAAGGCTTCTTAGTGCTTTCCAGCAGGTATTAGAGCAAGTGCTAGTCACAGGGACGCTTAAAGGTAAGATGAAAAAAATGGTTTATCCTAAACACTGCAGTATGCAGTAGATAAGTTAGATGTGAAAGTAAGTAAATTAAGTTTTACCTGTCTAAAAAGTTAAGTTTTAGTGGTGTCACTATTTTTAAAACAGAAGATAAATTGAATGAGGGTGGTCACTTTTGTATTCTAGTACTATGGAATACAGTAGGATGGCCAATACATTTAAATAGTTGAAGGGGAGTGATTTCACAAAATGATAACTTTGTACTTACTCACACAAGCCAGTGAAAGCAGAGAGGAAATGAAATATATATTGTATGTATGAGTCCTTAATTGATCAGTCCTAATTTCTGCCTGACTCATAAGAGACAGAGCTGTGGTCTCTTTTGAAGTTTAATATGCAGTTAAAAGCAGAATGCAAGTAAAACACAAGGTAAAGAAAACAAATCACAGTATTCAAAATATGAAAAGGTAATAAAGTAATACAAAATACAACAAATAAAAAGCAAACAAACCTTTCCTTCACAGCAAAGTGTAGCAGAGTTTGGTGAGCTTGTCTAGTAAAGCAATGAAATGTTTAATTTACCCCTTAAATAGAATGTATAGTTCCTAGCTCCACCCCTCAGTTCACAAATGATTAACCTTAAGTGACCTCTTCTGTCTTATGTATGAGTCCCTAATTGAGCAGTTCTAATTTCTGCCTGACTCACAAGAGACAGAGCTGTAGTCTCTTTTGAAGTTTTACTATGCAGTTAAAAGCACAATACAAGTAAAACACAAGGTAAAGAAAACAAATAACAGTATTCAAAATATAAAAAGGCAATAAAGTAATACAAAATACAACAAATAAAAAGTAAACTAACCTTTCCTACACAGCAAAGTGTTGGCTACACTGTGTAGCAGAGTCTGAGGAGCTTTTCTTCTGACATTGACTAAAAAGGCCATTATGGGGGAGGCAAGCACCTTCATATAGTACAGTGAGGTACATCTCCAGTCATTCACCACAACATAGACTATGAAAGAGTCATAACGGCACTTGTTGAGAATTTTGCATGCATGCGTAATCTGATGGACCTTGGAACTTGTTAGGCAGCTGACCATGACCTTCTTCTTGTCCAGCCTGGCAAAAGGGCCATCTGTGTGTCTCACTACAGAGTCACTTATTAGCAAGACATTTGGTTTTGAGGTGTTTTACCTGAGGGACCTATTGTCTGAGACACTGGTGTGTGTATTATTACATGTAGTGGATTATTTTGGGTCTGCACTGTGTGCAGTAGGCTTGTGCCTGGGTGGGCTCCGGTCTTTAGTTAGGTTTCTAGTGAGTACCTCTGCATATGTGGGTTTATGTGTTTTGAGTTTATGTGCAACAGATAAAGTTGTATGTGTGGACAATATGTTTGATATATGGTTTTGTTTTTATGTGAGAGAATTGATTCCAAATTCATAGTACAGTTACAGCTCCTACATGTTGTATTAGTTTGTTTTAGCAGTAACTGGTTGTCAGTATACATGAGTCAATTAGTCTGTTGCCTCAGGATGCCCATGTACATCCGTCTGCCTGGATACATGGTTGGAAACTGTCCATTATGGAAGGTATATACTGTAATAGCTGGTGGGGAGTGGGCTAGATGGACAAGGTTTTGGTGTAAGACTAATAAATTGTGGCTATTCTATGGAGGGCTAGGGTTACAGAAATGTGCCACAATGCACATCTGATTTGCTCACAGGGCAGCAGTGTAAGCTCTGAATAGCTATAGTAAACTGAGGGCAAACAACTCAAAACACAAAGCAGGAATACAAGTGAAATTAACCTATTTTAAACAAGTAAAACAAGGGAAAGGCCAACAGTGAGCCTTATTCCTGCAATCTCCAATTCATATGGAGTCTTGGCTGCACAGCTCTGCCACAAGGATGAGGGGGGAACCTTCTTAATATAAGTGGGCTGGTTTTAGTGCTCCAATGACACCAAGCAGTTTAAATTCAGCAAGCATGAATTGAGCCTACAGTATAAAATGCAAAAGTCCTAGAAATCCAAAGTCAGAAAATTGCAATCACAACAGAAGAACAAACATTTTAAATAATGCAGCAATCCAGTAGAATACTCCAACAAGAATGTAGACAGCAAATCTTCCTAGTGTGAAATAAGTGGTCTGGAACATAAGTGCTTAAACCAGAACTAAGACACTTTCAGAATAACAAACACAATAAGCCTTCAACCAGCAATTCTCGCCTACACAACAAAGCTTCCTAATGTAAAATAACTGGTTTGGAGGCCAAGTGTTTAAAACATAACAGAGAGACTTAGAACAAGAGCTACAATAAGCATTCAACCAGCAATTCCCAGCTCAGAAGGGCAGAGGCTACCCTCTCCTCCCACCAGAGTGTAGACTTCAAACATTCATAATGTAAGACAATTGGCCTGAAGCCCAAGTCCTTAAATGAAAAGTAATAGGCTTAGTATCACAGTTACAATGCAATGTGATACCAGACAGATGACAGTGACTTTTCTGTTAATCTACCCACATACATCATGTCATGGTTAGTAGGCCTTGCGTTATCTTGATGAGAAAGTCATGTGCTCTCTCCAGCTGTTGCATGCATCTGGTAAAGTTCCTGCAAGAGAAATTGTTATACTGTATTACTGTTCTGATAAGTTTGACTACAGGGCTGTCATATAGTCCTGAGATCTGCGTGTGGTGGTGTGCCTTATGATGTTCACCATGCATTTGTATTGGAAAACATTAAAGAGGAAGGCTATAAAGTAATGACACACATTGCAGTTCCTGACTTCACAACCCTTAAAAGTGAAGACACTAGAAAGTAATGTCATGATGATGCTATCCACTGTATAATTCGGTAAGGCAAATATGACTGACAGGTACACTTATCAGGTCAACAACACAAATGCAGATATACTAGGCACTAATGTAGCTATGCACCCTGTACATCAGACACAAAGCTTTTGTATCCCTGAATCCAGAAGAAATAAAATGGGGATATGACACTGTTATCATCAATTGCACAGGGTGCTGGGAGGGAGGCAGAAGGCCTAGGTTATCAGAAAAGGTTGGCAAATGTGTGTGACGGAGAAAGTGAAGCAGGCAGGCTGTGTGTGCATCTGTAGGGGTCCTCCATGTGAAAGTGGTGTGTGAGAGTCTGCATGAACACTACCAAGCTCAGTGCTAGCTATATGCCATGGTATGTTGGACAGGTGTAAGGCATGCATGGTAGAGATGGCAGTTCATCACTCTCTCCCCTAACCACAGGAACTGGCTCTGTCAGGAGTTACACTGGTACTTCCGTGCCCAAGATCAGATGGAGTGCTGCTACCTGAGCTTGACAGATTTCTGCTGGACATGCTCCCTTCACCAGAATGCCCAGGAACATGACCCCATGGCCTGCCACCTCTGAGTGTGGACAGCACATTCCCGGATAGACCAGTGGAAGTACTGCCACTATGGGAATGTGATCGGGAATAGCCAAGTTGGCTCTCAGCAGACGTTGTGGCTGACCTATGCCCATGAGGATGCCATTCCCCTCCCAGCAGATGTTCCATTACAGACACTGCTCATTCCATAACAGACACTCCTCTGTCCATCACAGACACCCCTCATTCAAAATGTCATTCATCCAATCCAGGGGATTGGCAACACTGTGGAGGCAGTCATGCATGTCAGACTGTGCCAAATCCACAACCATGAGCATTAGTCTGGAGGGCGTTTCTGAACATGCCTGTGCCTCCATGATGGCCGTAAACATATGTTGAGTGACACAGGAAGAGACACCTGCAGCAGGTGGAGGAAAGACAGTAGGCCTCCTTTGATTACTCCATTAAGTGTCCTACATGGCACCTCACCACCTGGCTACAGCCAGACTCAATAGGCACTGAAGCCAGAGTAACTACACCGCCATGCTCCATGTCATCACCCTTCACCTGTCCTATATCTGTGGGATCACTGGACTGGGTAGGCATAGGCCTACTGGCTGTGTCTGGGGAAAAAAAGAAAGGGGTGGCTGGATGTCAACCTCTGTGTCAGAGTCAACCTTTGCACCCCAGACTGTGCATCGGTTTTGTCACAATCATCATCAGTGTCTGATGAGACACTTACATCAGGTGGTACAGGGCTCACGCTCTCACTGCCATGATCACCTGTGATAAAAAACGAGAAACACAGACATACATTACATTAATACCTGCACCACTATGGTGGAATATATGCTAAACAACTGACAATGCTACCACTATTACAGATAGTACAGCAATATACACAACAGGCCTAAAATGAAACATTGGATTACTAGAAATTGATCTGCAGTACTGAAATAACTTGATTTCACATACTACCTGCAGGAGGCCTATGGTTCTGTTGCCTGACAATCCTGAAAGAAGTTAAGCAAGATGTAAGTCCAACATCATCACATTTAAATGTAAGACAAGAAGTATTCCATAGACTCCTTTCAATCAGCATGATGTGTTACTTTAAAATGAACGTGACAGACAACTCCTAACTGAGCCTATCACTGTACTAATGTTCAATCCCCTCCCCCAAAAAACACATGTGACACAGAAGTAACTATTAATTCAGTTGTTTTACTATACAGCAGTGTTGAACTGGTCATATAACAAATCCTACTTGGAAGCTCTTCCTAGGACTGAGAAGGCATTGTACCCACATCAAGGACATATTGTGGGACAGTCTGCTATGAGTTTTCCTGTTTCAGAAGATTCACTAGGAATTCCTCATTGGGTGTGAGAGGTGGTTCTGCAGTGGGCCCATCCCTGGTTACCCTCTGGTCTGAGACTACAGCAGCTGCATGCCCCCATGTGGATGTGAGCATGCCAGTGGCCCTGTGACACACATGCTCTTAAGTATGGCTGTGGCTGCCCATGGCATTTATCGTATAAATGATTTGCTGCCATATCCTCAGCCTCTCTGGCATATTGGGATGATCCCCTCAAAGAAGGAAAGCACCATGTTGACATAGCGTGTCCACTATTATCGTGTTTTCAGCCTCAGTGAAGAGGGGTCTGTACCTCAATGACATTTTTGGTCCTAAAACACAACAGAATGATAATACACATAACTACCACATAACTACAAAGTAATTGTTACCAGATAAAACAGTTAAATTAGGCATTCAGTAGTGCCCACTGGAAAAACATAACACATATGACATATGTTAAATATTAACAACAGGCAGGATGCAAAACAAGGAGAGTAGCAAGAGCAACATAGCCTTGTATGTGCCATAGCAGTAACTCAGCGGTGCAACCCCTCAAAAGAACAATCCATTCCAGTTTGAGACATAACAGTAAATTCTCTTTCCTTCCCTCATCCACTAAAGAACTGACACACAAACCATTTGTCTAATAAAACACATTGGAAATGCTAAACATGCATTCAAAAGACCTGTCTCTGAAACATTGCACATATGTATCACACAGCTTACTATTTTCAAATATTGTCATTCATTTATATCTCTGAAATGGCTTGACAAACATGGCCATGCCATCAGTGCACTTCTAACTAATGCATACAGATATCAGTGTAAAAGGCTTTGCTTCACATTATTCATTAATATGTTCCAGCATATGCATTATGTAGGTAAGAAATGACAGCATACCTGCTGGAGTTCAATACTCTTCTGTAGCTTGGGAAATAGTTTGCTTTGGTGAACATGCAGCAAGTATCCTTACAATCAGTTTGGCTAGCTATGCATTTGCCTTTTTATAATGGACTAGGTTATTAATGGACTGCATCTGTCTAGGCTATGTTTCAGAAATGCTAATTACAGCATAAGCAGCTGAATTGCATGCAAATCAACTAATCTGGTGGAGCTATTCACTAAGTCATACAGCAGCCATTTAGACTCCATGCAGGTTTTTCTTGTGGATTTCATAAGTAGTAGAGTACAGATCAAGAAAGTCTACACAGACATAATGTTAGGAGCTGCTGCAGCTTCTTAACTCCATTTACATGTGCTACAGCCTGCAGGCAATGCGGCTGTTGCTGCCAATAGGCCTAGGCTGAGACAGAGAATAGTTTCCAAGCCACATTTAACTTATCAAAACATACATGTGGACATCGTAGAGTGCTTCAGCATGGATAGGGACACAATACAGGAACCCTGCAACCTCTGCTGGCCTCAACTCTGAGCCAGAGCCTTTACCTCCCCACGTATTGGCTGTGTACTGCTTGCATTACAGTCAGCCTTGATCTAACACTGTAAACTGTGCATTTACAAGGTAAGTCCTGAATATGTACTGTATTGTATAATAATATTATGTAATATCCTTATATTTTATCACTTGCTACAGTAAGCTAGTACAATGTGGGAGATTTCTACAGAAATTATTGTCATGTGACAGCAGAGACTTATTTGGTTTGTATGTGTCTATTACCAAGTAGCAAGTCTCAGGCCTCAAAGATTTACACATTGATACCTCCCCAAAGTGATCACTGCATGCCCTCAGTTTAGCACATATGTTTGAAATGGGAAATCATAACAGAGAAGTTTGAAAGTAATGAGACATATAGCAGTTTCTAGCTTCAACACACTCAGAAGATCAAACCATCAGGATGCAGAACAAGGAGAGTAACAAGAGCAACATAGCCTTGTTTGTGCCATTACAGTATCTCAGCCTGGGTCCACCCATCTTGAAAGAATGTTATAACCTTGCATGTTCTATGACATGAAGCCACCTTTCTTCCCCACTCCCAAAACAGCAGTCTATGTTTGTTTGTAGCATCTGATCTGCCATTAATTTGATGGCAACTGCATATCATATTGTCCTCAGTGAATATCCTCACACATTTTAAGGCAAATGCTATAGATGGGCTTACACACTGCATGTCTCTGAGTACTGGTCAGATAAATATGAGTAACCAAGAAATACAGAAATGTAGGACACAGCTGTATATTTGCAAGAAGTAATCATAGCAGGTTTTGTGATCAGTAAATGTACTACATCCAAATATGTTATATAGAATGTTGTTGTTTGTCTTTTGGCTTTTCCCAGTAAGGGGTCGCCACAACGGAACTCCGGTCCGCTAAAGGTTGGCAGTAGATTTTTATGAAATGCTGAGGTGCCAGCTCGATGCTTAACTTTCAATGAAGGCACGCCCATTTATGCACTCATGTCTTTCGAACGCTATCCAACCACGGGGAGGACATGCAGACTCCACACAGAAGGCACTCCCAAGCCCAGCCGAGAATCAAACGAGAGAACCTCTTGCTGTGAGGTAACAATGCTACCGCCGTACCACCACAGCATCCACAAATATGTTATATAGAATACATTTACAAATTATAGGTCATGCCTTGATATCAGTGTACATTCAGCTTTACTTGGCTGTGTGAGGAATTATGTCATGTATTTACAGCAAAGGTTTTTGTGGGACAAAGATGGATAAGTCTTCCCTCCAGTTTTGTGATGGTTCATTGCAGTGAGAGTCGGGATCCAGACCTGTGTAATCATATTTCATGTGTACTAACAGTTTTTACAATGTATGTCATAGACTGATTTCCTGCATTGCAACTAATTTTCCATTTTTTATGCTTTTTGTTTTTTGTGGCACTGATTGTGCATTGCGCCAATTAGCACAAACAGCTTTGGCTATGCACATTTCATTTGCATGTAGAGCGGCACTGCACAAACCAGAAAATTGGGCCACCCAGATAGCAGACAGGATCCAGACAACCACACACAAACACCAGATGCATTCAATTAATATTAATGGCCATCACACAAACACATTTTCTAGTGGTGCACACTGTACTGCAACATATTTGCATGATGGTTAGTGATGCTCAACACTTTTAAATGTTGCAAATCCAAAATGTGCACAATCCCAGTTGGTGGGAAATTGGTGGGAAAACATCATTCTACATTAGTCTTGATCTGTGGTAGGCAGGGCTGACATTCATGGATAATGTTTAAGATTTTATGCTCCAAAATAAGGTGTCTAGGAGTCAAAAGTGTTTGTTGGACTCTTAGTCAATGAACATGGGCCTAGGCTACTACACAGGGATTATCATGACTCAGATTACAAGGCAGAGGCTTGAAATAGTCTGACCCAAGCTCTAACAAGTGCTACCAGTATCCCCCACACTGGTGAACAATGTAGGAACCACTACAGAGGCCTCAGGATGAGGAAGACGAATAATTTCAACTGTTGGATCAAAGAATGTAGGACTTGGGCACCCCACAGATGTGTAAGTATCACTTACAGAGACTATTTGTCAGAGTTAAAAGCTAGATATAGTCAGAATTGGTATGCTTAATGGTATTCTGTTGTGTTCTGCTTTTTCCGCATCCATCACAGACTGGCCACTGAATGTGCGAACCCATACCTCTAGACTGGCAAGGATGTGAGATGCATGTGATATGTATGCATCCAAACAGTGGGGTTCTTTTAGCATTAAAAGTTATGGCACATTTATTTCTTACTTATACAGTTGTATCAAACTGAGCATTCATTTCTCAAATATAATAGGGAAGTATGCATGCATTCTCTGGATGGCAAAATGAAAATTCATTATTACAATGTAGTCATAGGTTGTGCCTTCCAAATCCATACTTCCTAAATATATTTAATATACATAATATATTAAATATGTTAAAGTTTCATCAATATTGCAATGATAAATTAGAGCTGTAAAGCAGTGTTATCACTGGTTGGCTGTAATCAGAAATCAGTATATTTGGACCACGCATATGTGGAATGTATGCACACTTCAAGGGTTGGTACTGCAATCTGTAGTATATTGTGCATCTGTTTGAAGCTGGGTTGTTTAAACAGTAAACAAAGGTATCTGTTAAGAGTTTGCAGTGTTAAATGCAAAGGTAACAGAATAGATAAAATAATTGTATCAGTGCTTTTTATGTCACATATGAAGTTGCTAATGTTCGCCCTTTTTTTGTCTCTCTCCAACCCCTTCTCTCTCTCTCTCTCTCTCTCTCTCTCTCTATTATTGCGTTTACTTTTTTATTTCTTGTTTTTCCTACAGGACAGCAGGATAGGACTGTCCCACAGGATCCAGCTGCTCCAACTTCATCAGCTACAGCACTGCTGCCCAGCACATCTGGTGCAGAATCTGGTAGCACCTTCTCTACCATCCCTGTACTACCCAGCCCCTCAGATAGTTCTGCCCTGGAAGATAGGTCTGTGGATCCCTTTGGGCACAGTGACATAGGGGGTGAGTTTATTACCTGTGATGAACTACCAGGGATGGTGCATAAGATTGCACACCTCACTGTTGGTGCACACCTATGCCAGCTGGAGACATTGCTCTCCATCTTGGTATTAAATAACTCAAGGAGACATAGATGTCAGACACTGCAGCCATTGGCTCAGTGTGGTGACAGTGATGGCAGTCCACTGGGTGAGGACTCAATTTTCACAGTCAGCCAACTTGATATACATGGGATCGCAATATCCATACCCTCACCACAATTATGGTGTCCACCCACTTAAAATGATTTGAATTGTTAACATATACCTAAATTCAATCCACGTATCATGTAAGCAGGAAAATACATGTATCACTGAATTAACAGGTGGTGCTACAGACTCAGTTGATTAGCAGGTGTATTTTAGAGGCTGTATAGCAAATGGCAGACTTAACTGCTGTTGTATACACCTCCTAGTTAACTGAATCTCTGGCTGTAGTAATTAATGAACTTAATGCAGTGGCAAAAGTGTTGTTTTGATTGTAGATGTTCTATTTTCTGAAAAAATATATATATATCAATATAAATACTTGTTTCTCACCTTTCTGAACTAGTATAGTCCAGTTTTCAGGTTATTACTGAATCCAGGGCTGTGTTACAAGTTTCTGTGTTGCCCATAACTTACTTGGATAGAAGGAAGTTTCTCTGTTCACCTGTGAGAGGGGGGAGCTTTGAGCAGCCTATCTGTCCCGGGAGGAGTGGTTTCAGCCCCGAAGTTAGTAGTTTATTGGCCATTGTGGGCTAATTTCTATTTCTTTCACTTCCCTGCTATAAAAAACGCATTTGCATGGTTTTGCACACCGGGCAGCACCGGTTAGCTAGGGTTAAACTATTCCCGGCTCCACATAGTCTACTCTTCAATTTTTCCCTTGGAACTAGACAAATCTTCAACTTTAGCACTCAAAACATTCATTTCACAGCCAAGCACTTGCTAAAAACTTATAGCAAGCACTAATTAACCCTAACACTAGACCCCCTTATACTGTCCAGAAGGACAAGGCTCTCTATTCGTCCCCACCAGCCATCAGAAAAACAGCTTACTCTACCTATTTAGGCATGTCCAAGCAGCAGTTTACAGTGTACTCTCCAGTCCAACTGGTGAATCTGGGCATTTTGAGGCAATGTTACAACTGCCTCATGTACACAGACAACCCTCTCCTCCTACCACCAAACACTAATATATGCGAGAGATGCAATTATACAGCCAAACTGGAGGCAAAGCTCTCTCAACCTAAGACTGGAACTGACAGTCAAGAGGAGAAGGGTAATACTTGCAACACACCACCAGTCCCACTTAGACCTAATAAACCAACACCGGCAAATAACACACATAAATACAAGAAAACATACCTGGAGGCTCTAAATAAAAATCTGCAAAAGCAACAGAGACCACCAAAGCAGGCATCCAAGCAACCTCCACACCCCATCAGCAACCATGAAACACATACCTCACATAATCAGTGTGCCACACAATCACAGTCATTAAGGCAAAATAACATACCCAACACACCAGTAATAGGTGACTCTATAGTCAGGCACACTGACGCCCCACTCACTAGGCTGAACAAGGAGAGGGTTACTGTTAGCTGCCTGTCAGGTGCCAGGATCCACCACATAACACAAACACTCAGGCCACTCCAAAACAAGTACAAATATGACTCTGTCATTGTCCATGTTGGTCTGAATGACCTGAGACATACCTCCCTGGACTACATGGAAAGAGACATGGAAGAGCTCTCTGATCATGTAGCCCAGGCCGGTATGACCCTGATCCTGCCCTCACCAAGAATGATGCCACAGTATAAAGAAAAAATGATCAATTTCAACAATTGGCTAAGTTTCTGGTGTCATTCAAAGGTGATCCAGTATCTTTCTGCCTGGGATGACATGATCGACAAGCCACTTTGCTTTGTAAGAGATGGCTTGCAACTGTAACCCTTAGGCTTTCAAATACTGGCCAAGGCTCTTGCCTCCCCTATAGTGCCTTTTTTAGGAAAACTCAAAAGACAAACCCACCACCATAAATAGCACAAGTAACCAAAAACTGAGGGTGCTGCTACTCAACGCCAGAAGTCTAAACCTCAAAATGTATGCACTCGAGGCACTCCTCAGTATGGAGAACATTGACATCTGTGAAGTAACAGAAACCTGGATTAAGGCTCCTGAGATCACCTCTGTACTACCAGGCTATAACTCATACCATACCTTTTAGCCACAGAACCAGGACCGAAACACAAAAGGCGGGGGTGTATCCATATTCATCAAGGATACCCACATCTCCAGGTTAGTGGCACAGCACAATGCATCAGAGATCATCCATGTGCAACTAACGATGGGAAAAACTGCAATCCAAATTGTAGCTTGCTACAGATCACCCACCATGACTCGGGACCCCCATTCCACATTTCTGGAGACACTGGGAAATATGAAGGTCCTACCAAACACCCTAATACTAGGGGATTTCAATTACCCAAACATAAACTGGGTGAACTACTCAAGTACTAACTCCCTTGATTAATGCTTCCTAGAATTTATAAACTTGAACACCCTGGATCAACTGGTCAACACCCCCACCAAAGGGAACAACATATTGGACCTAGTCATTACCAACATGGGCAACCGGTGTACCACACCTGAGGTCAACCCCTCACTGATTAGATCAGACCATAGACTAATCACTCTGGATATCCACATTCCGCCCCCACCCCCAATCAAGGAAACCACTGTGAAAAACTTTTCAAAAACAAACTTCACATTACTTAAGACTGAGGTGGAAAGGTTCACAGCCCCCATGCTAAAGGACAATGCTGTCCAAGCTGCTGAAACCTTTACATAGGCACTCTATGAGCATCTGCAGGAATGCATGGACTGTGCTATCCCAAGTAAAACCAAGACACTCTCCTCCAAGAAAAGGAACCAGTCTGGTGGATCCCTACCATAAACAAGCTATATAATAGAAGAAGGAAACTAGTACAGAAAAGAGTAAAATCCCAAGAAGGAAAGACATCCCTGATCAGTATCAGCAAGAAACTACAATCCCTCATTAAATCATCCAAGGCTAGCTTCGAAAGAAAAATTGCCAAGGACACCAAAGATAACCACAAAGCATTCTTTAGCTATGTCAAGAACCTAAGTGGAAACTCTCAGATCTGTTCTGAGTTAGTGCAGAATGGCACAAAATACACTGAATCGACTGATATTGCCAACATTCTGGAAGAAACGTTTAGTGCAAACTTCACCCCCCTCTCACCTCCTAAAGGGCCCATAACCATACCAGAAGAATGTAGGGCCCCATCAATCACTGTCTCACAGGTTAAAACAGCCCAAGCCAAAGCCAAAAACACAGCTTCAATGGGACTGGGCGGTGCCCCAGGCTGTGTCTTACAAGAGCTCCAAAATTAATTAACGCCCCCACCTTAGCACACTGTTCAAACTTAGCCTATCTACAGGCTACATGCCCACAGAGTGGCGCACAACAACAGTTATCCTGCTCCACAAAGGTGGAGCCACAACAGACCCTTGGAACTATTCCCCTATAAGCCTGACTAGCCTGGTCTGTAAGGCTATGGAGTGCATCATCATGGAACTCATTAACAGAGACATTGGGAACCTCCAAACCTTGGACCCTACCAAGTTTGGCTTTGTTAAGGGAAGATCATGACTTTTAAACCTGGTGGACTTCTTTGAGACAGTTACCAAGGCACTAGATGAGGGAAAGGAGGTCCACACAGCCTACCTAGACCTTGCAAAGGCTTTCAACACCATTCCCCATTCTGGTATTATAGACAAGCTCACCAGCTTGAATATAAACCCCTATGTCATGAGATGGGTTGCCAACTGTTTCACAGATAGAACCCACACTGTAAGAGTTGCAGGCTCTAGGTCCGACTCTAAACCGGTTACAAGTGGCATCCACCAGGGCTCAGTCGTAGGACCCCTCCTGATCGGTATATACTTCTCAGAGGTACAGGCAAGCACAGGAGGACTATGGCTGACAAGTTCCTAGATGACTGCAAACTAGGGGCCATAACTGATTCTCCAGCTGATACAGACACCCCCCAGAAGGGTCTCACTGAGATGGATACCAGGTGTCAAAATCATGGCCTCAAGCAAAATGCCAAAAAGTTCATAGTCATCCCCTTTGGAAAAAAACAAAGTATCCATGAACTACCACATAGGTGGTAGTCCCCTAAATGTAATAAGGAATCTGGGGACCCAAACAGATAGTATTCTCTCCTTTGATAATCATATTGCCAAGGTGGTTAGAAAATCCCTCTATGTGGCCCACCTAATCACAAAAGGGTTCACATCAAGAACAGAAGAGGTTATTGTGGGTCTCTATTCATCACTCATTAGACCCATCATAGAATACTATGCCTCATTTGGGATGTACCTTACAAGACACCTGCAACATCTGGAAAGACCACAAAAGTACCTCACCAAGAGGATTACTGACCTCAAACAGATGCCCTATGCAGCCCGACTCAAGAAACTCCAGCTGTACTCAATTGCATACCACTTACTCAGAGGTGATCTCTGCCTGACATACAAGGTCATGTCCACCCCTGAATTGATGGACATGCTCCACCTAAAAAAAAAAAATCCCAGAGAGCCACACGCTCTGGAGATATAAACCTCACCAAAATGATAAATAGGACATTTTGGAGGGATATATTTCTGTCCCAGAGACTCCCCATGTTTTGGAACAGGATTCCAATATATAGGCAAAGCCTCTCACTAAAACTCTTCAAGAGAAACCTTGATGAGTGGATGGGAGACAGAAAATTTACCCCAGGGATCACTGCAGAGACTCTGCTGGACAGAGGTTCAGGGATCTAATGGCACTGCTGGATAGAGGCACAGGGAATTAATCTAAGAGGGTGGCAAAAGCCAACACATTCTGGCTAGGCTTATGAATGCCCTTGGGCAGATAGCCTAGTACTTACCTATGAACCTATGAATCTAAGATAATTTTTGGCCAAAAAACGTAAATTCCTGGATGATGTACAAGCCAAAGCACCCTTGAGAAACTGAATAGCCAGTTCAAGAAGTAATAACTGTAGTTGAAACAATGATAAATTCAATAAAAATAAAGAACTTTAATAAACCAAAACAAATTAAACTGCTGTACTTAGCGCTTTCATCCCATAAAGTAAAGGGACTTCTTCAGAGTAACAGTGTATCAACCAATGAACTGTTTAAAACTTGAAAAGCCCCTGAAGTTACATTGTATCATCTACTAGAGAACACATTAATTTAAAGTAACAGAGCACTAAAATGACTCAATGAGTTCATTGCCTAAGCATACATATTAAAACTGTAAAAACTGTATTGCTTACACTTATAAGAACCTATAATTATGTTACTAATAAAAAATATTAAAAAACAACAATCTAATACATTAATCACCTCAATTTCAAAACACAGGAGAGGGGAATAAAGTCATTCAAGCCACTGAGGCCAGTGGCATTGGTTTTAATCTGCCACTCTGCCTCCTTACATTCAAGTTATATCTTCCAAGGCCCCTCTCTCCCATGCAGATGCATCATAAAAATAATTAAAAAGCAAAATTCATGTCCTTCATTAACCTGTATATGCCTCCATAGGGCATTCCTACTGTCTTTTTTCTAAATTTCTCTCAAGTGCTTGTAGATTCTCTCCTTTGATATAAAATGAGAAACATTGCTTATAACATGCCAAGTAGACCACTTTCTCCAATCTACAATTACAATGAGAAGGGTATTTGATTTTTTTGTACCCACTAACATTAATAAATTCCCCCTCATGAGTGAAAGGACAATACGAATATCTACCACATTTGGACATCTTAGAATTTCTTATACCATTGAATTCAAGACTATGTGTTTCAAGATAATTTTTGATGTTCTTATCTCATCTAAAAGAAATAATCGAGCGTGGTCCCAACCTATTCATGTTCCCTCCACTCAATTCCAGTGTTCTCCAGTTAGTTGTCAGTACCTCTTTGACCAAAGTACCCTGTTGATTGTATGTTAAAATACACACTTTTTTGTACTTACTCCCCTTGGTAAAATCTGTAGTTAAAGCATCATTTTTACATTCCAAAAGAGTTTGTAAACCAATCTGTTCCTCTTATCATTTACATCCAGGAAGATATCCTCCAGGAAGGCCAGGCGGTAACCTCTGTTCAATAACATGTCTTTTAAAATCATCCAATCTGCTAAGTGCAGCAGTTTAATTTATTTTGTTTTATTAAAGTTCTTTATTTTTATTTATTTTATTGTTGTTTCAGCTACAGTTATTACCTCTTGAACTGGCTATTCAGTTGCTCAAGAGTGCTTTGGCTTATACATCGCCCTGGAATTTATGTTTTTTGGTTATTAGTTTGCTATGGTTTTCAGTTTTGGTTAAGTTCCTTTTTGGGACAAATGGTTTAGCTATAGGTAATATATTAAAGTATTTTCTTAGTAGTGTTGCTTAATGATGCTGAGTGATGTGCAGCATTGGGCAACATCATGCACTGCTGCTGTACAAGAATAAATGAGTGTCATAGAATAAAGCTTTACAAGACATTACAGGGAATCATGCAATGCTGCTTCATAGAAATTTAATGAAGAAGATACAACATTAGTGATATAGGGAGCAAGCACAGGGAGGTACAAAGGGAAATCTTTCCTAAACTGTGTCACTTACAATTGAAAGCATTAAAAACATCTCCTATCTAGCTGACTCTGTGGCAGCAAGTGTTAATGCATTGTTAATGGAGGAGGATGGTATTAGGTTTAAATACAGGTTGAAGTAATAATTACATAAATAATTACAAGCTGGTATGATACTTTAAATATATTTACTTATATTGATACCTTTTATTGCTGCTGCATGTTGATGTGCACCATACACCATTGCACAATATTTCTTTAAAGAAAAGACATGGTCATCATCATCATCCGGCTTTTCCCATTAGGGGTCACCACAGCGGATCATCTCTTTCCATTTCTTCCTATCCTCTGCATCTTGCTCTGTCACACCAACCACCTGCATGTCCTCTCTCACCATGCCCATAAACCTTATCTTAGGCCTTCCTCTTTTCCTCTTATCTGGCAGCTCCATCCTTAGCATCTTTTTCCCAATATACCCATCATCCCTCCTCAGCATATGTCCAAACCAATGCAATCTCGTCTCTCTTGCTTTGTCTCCAAACTGTCCAACATGAGCTGACCCTCTAATATACTGATCCCTAATCCTATCCATCCTAGTCACACCGAGTGCAAATCTTAAAATCTTTAACTCTGCCACATTCAGCTCTGACTCCTGCCTTTTTGTCAGTGCCACTGTCTCCAACCCATATAGCATAGCTGGTCTCACTACCCTCTTGTAGACCTTCCCTTTAACTCTTACTGGTACCAGTCTGTCACCAAATCACTCCTGACATTCTTCTCCACCCATTCCACCCTGCCTGTACTCTCTTCTTCACCTCTCCTCCACATTCACCATTACTCTGAACTGTTGATCCCAAGTACTTAAACTCGTCCAACTTTACCAACTCTACTCCCTGCATCCTCACCATTCCTCTAGTTTCTTCCTTACTTTTAAGACTACCCAGTTCATAACAGAGGCATACTGCAGTACAGATTGTAGCCACCAATCCTTGACGTGTGCATATATTGCACATATGCATATTCCAGTTACGCTGATCACAGATTGCAGAGGGTCATTTGTGCCACTGGTATAAAGGTATAAAGTTACATTCCAATAATGATGAAAACCTAAACATTATTGTATATTTTGGAAGTGTGTTTTTTGAACCCACAACTGATGACTACACTAAAATACTGTACTGTACTTTTGTCTTACAGACTGCTGCATGCATATTTTTCCTTTTACAGTTTTGATATGCAAGACCACTGTTATTAGAGAATATGGCACCATTGCTTTATGCTAAAGACTAAAGCATGCACAGTTTATTTTACATTTAAGATACAGATGTTCAATTTGATACAACTCTATTAAATATCCACTAAGTGTTCCTTAACTTTTAATGCTACAAAATTACTATACAAATTATTATTATTAAAATATTATTTAGGCAGTACTGTTCTGATGTATACATACCACATGCTTCTTGCATCCTTACTAGATGCATGGCATGGGATAGAACATACGGGGCTCTCTCCTCAGCAGCTGTGGAAAAAACAAAACAGAACAGAATACCATAATGAATACCAGTCTTGACTATATTCAGCTTTTAACTCTTACAATTAGTCACTGAAATTGATACTAACACATCTGTGGGTTGTCCCCTGCCTGACATTCCCTGATCCAAAGTTGGAAGGTATCCCACTTTCACTTCTGGGGGTCATCAAAATGATGTCTGCATTGCTCACTTGTGCAGTAATACCTGATGCACTGACTATGGCCCTGGCAACAGTATTCCAGGCTTCAGATTTATATTGTGAGCTGGAATAGTCCTGCTGCAGCAGCCTGGGTCCATGCTCCTTAACTAGGGGCCCAACAAAAATCTTGGACTCCTGGGCACCCCAACACTGCACCCAAAAGCGCACACCCTCTCCAGCAACTCCAGTCATGCCTACCATAGTTCAAGCTCAATGGCTAATGAGCATTTCCACCAATTGCAGTTTATATGGTGCTGTTTCCCACCAATTGCACATTTCATGCTTATTGATAGTGTGCACATTTTGGATTTGTAACATTTAAAAATGTTGTGCATTGCTTACCATTGTGCAAACATGGTAGGCAAGCATGCGCAATGATGGGGACCATGTTTGCTCAAAATTAAGTGATGTAAAACAGTGGCAGACAATGCAATTTCTAGCTCATTAAGTATAGAGACACTTGCGTAAATGGGCTAGTCAAATTTACCATATATATGGTTCTCCTACACTTCCTATTACAAGAAGAAGGTTGAAAAACAAATGCGTATCTTGCACTTTACTGCTATAATCTGCAATCTCACAACAGTAAAACAAAACTTGCACACCATGTACAAGAACCCCATACCATCTACACTCCAACCCTCCACTTAACTGCTGCTACAGGATTAATGAGATGGATAGCTGCTATCTTAGTAGTTATTGTAAGGTTCTTGCTGTTAATTGTAGTGCAATGCCACTTACCATGATGGCTCGATGCATGATATTAATTGAATGCATCTGGTTCATATATGTGGCTGTCTGGGTCCTGGCTCCAACCTCGGTGGTCCATTTCCCTAGTTTGTACACTGTCGTGCTTCGTACAAACCAGCTGAGCATAGCTAAGCATATTTATGCCAAGAGGCACATCGTGCAAACACAGGCAATGAAAAAAAAATAAAAAAGTTTTAAAAATTAATTAAAACACCAAAGGCAGACTGTCGATGGTTTTGCAGAATGTTGAGATATTTGCATCATATGTTTGACCTAGTCTTTGTAAAATGGGTGGTTTATTGTGAAATCATTGAAGACTGCAGTCAATATATAATGACATATACAATTCTGTTCCATACTTCATATGTTTCAGAAAATGTATGCTTGCACTTTGTCCTGGAATGATTCACATTCACTATACAGGTTTTAGAGCCAGTAACACGAGGGTGAATCATAAAAACTTCCCGATTCTAACAGCATGTCATTAATATTCATGGTGTGAGATTGTGTGATCCTGCACAATGTGCAGTATCGCATACGGGAATACACTCTGTGTAAGCCCTGAGTGGAACCTAAACAGCGTTTATTGAATCCTGAGGCCAGACTTTTGGAAAAATTCTCATTTTACACCAAAGGTAGTTATAATGAAATTAAAAACTATATCCCTATTAATTTAATATCAGGCTTAGCAAATGTTATGAATGCTGCCTAATTTATATTATACATATTTGCCAAGAATGGGTCTTTTGGAAATTTTTCAATATGTGCATTTAAAATATAGAGCAAATCTAACAGATTTAATTGAGCTATATGGCCAGATCACATTGACTTTAGATATGGGCTTATCATCTGGAGAAATATACTTAAATTTCACCAAGGCATTCAATTCACTTAATCATTGCTATAAGATGGGCTTACTTTTGCAGTCCCCCATAAACAGTAACGGTTTTTCATCTGGAAACATAAGTTAAATGACTTTCCTGATATAAGTAAAATGCTAGGATTCAAAAGAACTACTGCTGCTACTACTACTACTACTACTACTACTACTACTACTACTGCTGCTACTACTACTACTACTACTACTACTGCTACTACTACTACTACTACTACTACTACTGCTGCTACTACTACTACTACTACTGCTACTACTACTAATACTACTACTACTACTACTACTACTGCTGCTACTACTACTGCTACTACTACTACTACTACTACTGCTGCTACTACTACTACTGCTGCTGCTACTACTACTACTACTGCTGCTGCTACTACTACTACTACTACTACTGCTACTACTACTACTACTACTGCTGCTGCTACTACTACTACTACTACTACTACTGCTACTACTACTGCTACTACTACTACTACTGCTACTACTACTACTATTACTACTGCTACTACTACTGCTACTACTACTACTGCTGCTACTGCTACTACTACTACTACTATTACTACTACTACTACTGCTACTACTACTACTACTACTACTGAAATATTTCCAATGCACAGTATGTATTACTTCTGACTTATATACTCCTTTCTACTCTCTTGATCTGTTTAGCCTATATAAATCTCTGTCTCTGTTTTTCCTTTCTGTCATATTTTATCTACTCTATCAGATCTTTGATAAGATGTTACTAATATAACTAGTCTTGGCTGAAAGTAGGCCTTGGGTTGGATCCTCCAACCTATTAACTGAAATAGAAATAATAAAATAAATCTTAACATTTCTACCATGCAGATATTTCTTCATTAGCAGAACAAATCTCTAATGATATAATAAAGAAGATAAAATAGCTACTATACGCTAGGTTTAATGCATCTATTTCATAGGTTCATAGGTGTGTACTAGGCTAATGACCCTGGACCCTTTACAAGCCTAGCCCATAGGATTACCGTGGCATTGTGTCACCCAACCTTAGTTCCCAGTGCCTCTGTCGAGTAAAGCAACTGGAATGATCCTTGGAGTCAATTTTCTATTTCCCATCCACTCATCAAGATTTCAGTTGAAGAAGGCCAGTGAGGTGCTCTGCTTGACATGTATGAGAAGTCTATTCCAGAGCATGGGCAGTCTCTGGGTTATGAACCTGTCCCTCCAGCATGTTTTGTTGATTGTGGTAATGTGGTTGAGGTCTCTGGAGCATGTGGTGGGGTGGGATTTGGATTTCTTTAGATGTAGCATTGCTAACAGAGCTGAGTCAGACATCACTTTGTAAGTCAAGCAAAGATCGCCCCTAAGTAGGCAATATGAGACAGAGAATAGTTGGAGTTTTTCGAGACTGTCCATATATGACAAGTGTTTAAGGCCTAGGATCCTCTTTGTGAGGTACTTTTCTGGTTCCTCCAGTTGTTGCAGGTGTCTAGTGACATACATGCCAAATGAGGCATAGTACTCAATGATTGGCTAATGAGGGAAGAGTAGAGGGAGACAATGACCTATTTGTTCCTGGATGCAAAACCTTTAGTAGTGAAATATGCCACATAGAAGGACTTTCTGACCACAGTGGCAATGTGGTGGTCAAAAGAGAGATTGCTGTCAATCTGTGTTCCCAGATCTCTTATAGCACCTTCTGTGTTCAGTGGACTACCATTGATGTGGTAATTCAATGGAACTGTGTTTTTCCCAAAGGGGATGACGACACATTTTTGTTATTGAGCTTAAGTCCATGGTTCTGACACCAGTCGTTGGTCTTAGTGAAGCCTTTCTGTAGGATGTCAACATCACTTGGGGAGTTAACAATAGCTCCCAACTTGCAATTATCTGCAAACTTTGTTAGCCAGAGTCCCTTCATGTTGGCCTGGACTTCAGAGAAGTAGATACCAAACAGGAGAGGACCCAGGACCAAACCCTGTGGGACTCCACTCATTACTGTTCTGCAGTCTGACTTAGAGTCAGCTACTTTCACATTGTGGGTTCTATCTGTGAGCCAGTTTGCACCACAACTAGTGATATAGGGGTTGATGCCTAGCTTAGTGAGTTTTTCTATGATTCCTGAGTGGGGAATAGTATCAAAGGCCTTGGCCAGATCAAGGTAGGCTGTATGAACCACTTTGCCTTCATCCACAGCTCTGGTGACTGACTCAAAAAATTCAACCAAGTTGAGGAGGCATGATCTACCCTTCACAAATCCAAACTGTGTAGGATCCAGAGTTTGGAGATTCCCTATATCCTTGTTTATTAGGCCCATGATTATGCATTCCATAGCTTTGCATATCAGACTTGTCAGGCTAATGGGTCGATAGTTCCCAGGGTCTGTAGTC